>NW_027287205.1:81528498-81775998 GCF_022747635.1 Hetaerina americana | reverse complement strand
ACATTATATCATTTTATTTTTTTCAATTTGATTGCTATGACAGGAGTGCAATAAAGCGGGCTGGACGTTGTCCACGCCTATGCTTGCAGAAATATTTTCTCCCGTAGTCTAGCCGGCGACGGCAGCGCTCATATGCGACGCCGGACGACGCAGAAATGTTCCTCCTCCTCCCTTTTTCCTAAACTTTTGGCGCTTATCTTCTTTGTTTTTCCATGCCCTTCACCAGAGCACGTATCGTCTCGGAGGAAAGAGGATTTCTTTATTGTCATTAATGCCTTTTTGCATCCCTTAAGAATATCTTGAGTTAAGACTTCATTCGTGTAAACAAGGTTATGAAACACCTAGGAGCTTTTAAAGCAATCTTACATAAAAGTCTCACAGTATTGTTTTATACTATCTCTTTGTTCATACACAGGACACAAGTTAGCTTGGTCACGTGAAATACTATATAACGCGATTCTTTAACTACCGCTTTCTGAAAATAAGAATTTTCTTATTGATTTTTAACACCATCAAAGAAATTTGAAATTTAAGTATTTAGAAAAATTAAATTAGCTGCCTATTGCTGTACAGTAACATTACTACGGGTTTACTGTATCTTCCGCAGCCGGTTTACATTAAAAATTCAATTCCTGAATGACGTTAGACTGTTTCGGGCCGAAATTGCCAATCATTAACGTCCATAAAAATGCTTTCAACCAGGTAGCTGATCAGACGGTCTGTCACCTTGTTACCAGTTGGCAAAGAAGTTAAAATTCACGTGCTAATCGAGACAAGAAATCAACGCCAGGCCATGCAAAAACTAAGCAGGCTTCAAAACCACATGGAATTTGATGATCCAACCAATCAATGTAACCCTCCCAATGGCGGATGGATATTATGCACAATGTCACTTTTGGTCGGGTGGTGATGGTGATTCTTGATTTCAAGAAAATATTAATTTAATTTAATGAGGATGCTAGATAATTCGGTGCGTTGACAGCATATATAATATATAATCTGAAAGGCTAATTTTAAATACATCCAGTAAATAATTTATGTGATTCACTTTTTAAAAACCTTTAAAATATTTTGATTGATTTCGCCGACTGGGTGAGATACGTGAACGCGTATGTAAAGTGGGAGTCAATTTATAATTTGTAATTGACATTGTTGCACAACTTCATTACTGGCATTAAGTGCATCAGGGCGTTAACGTGAGCCAATATTCATTCCACTTCGCTTGTTATTTCCTACCGAGGGTATGCATATAATTTTGCTTCTTTCCCATGAATACTATTAAAAGAGAAGTACTTACAAGAACAGACGCCCATTGCTCTTTTTAAGTAACCAGAAAGTTCGTCAATTTTTGATTCGCATTTTCAGCTATTGATGGTTAGGGGAAATCCTATGCCTACATTGCCCATTTGTATCAATGGAACCCCTATTTGACCTTACTAAAGAGCTTCGTAATGTATCGATGAAAACATTTTTCCTCGAAAATGAAATGAATATTACGAGTCTCATGCTTTTTTTGTTGGTACAAATGTTGACCAAAAGAAGTGCTGGCGTTGATAACAATACCATGACCCAGTTCACCCTCATTATTCCACATGCCAACTCCCATCTTATCACTCCTTTTACTCAATTTTTTCTTTCCGCCTCCCCTCCCTTCAGCGACCTCACTCCCTGATACCATTGATGACCCTCATGTTTTCTGCTTCCCTCCAACACATTCATTGACACTGATCCTGATGCTTTTTGATCCCCGCCAACACATCCTTTCTCACGTCTTAATTATAAGATAAGATGATAATGAAATTTTGGACAAATTCCAAAGAAACTGCGGGAGATGCCACAACAGTAATTTTTAACGGAGTTATCCACTGATGTGCATTTCGATGCAACCATTTCAGAGCGTAAAAATCATTCGCGTTGACCGAGATTCGAACCCGGATCCCTCGATGACCGGCCGAGTGCTTTAGCCAGTTAAGCTATCGAAGCGTACTCTTAAACTCTGAACGAAAATCGAGGTATATGGGTTCGAATCCCGGTCAAGGCGAATGATTTTTACACTCTGAAATTATTGCGTTCAAATGAGCTTCCTTTATTGTATCTGTTGTCAATGGCTAATATTTGTGTTATTTTTCATTAATGTGTCCCTATATTGTTAAATGGTCCATTTTCAATTGGCGAGTTACTGCTGCATGTTGTTCTATTTTCTAATAAATAAAAAAATAAATAAAATGAAAAACCTGGAGAATCTATAGGCATTAAGGTATCATTTTTACCATTTGGGAGGTTTTGAATATTCTTGCTACATACAGGTACATACTGTATTTGCAACTGTGCAATTACTGTGCTTGCTACATACTGTATTTGCATTCTAAAATATAGCATAACACAGAAAAATTTCCACAAACAGAAAATATGTTAACTTTCGTTTTTGTTGTAACTATTCTTTCTCTGAGCTCACCAGCCCGCCAGTTGTCTTCTCGTGCTCTAAGATGGAGAATGTTTGAGAGTGACGCGTTGCCTCTCGTTGCTTCGCGACCAATGAAATGCTCCATCGTAAATCGCCATAAATTCTTGGGATTGAATAGCCGAGTCTCTCTTTCGCGAGTCTCTCTATCTGTCAGCTACTTCATGCATTCATATTTTATGATTTCCCATTCGCCATTCATCGCACAGCTCTTAACAAGGTGAATGATGCATAGCATTTTTTTCTGCTTCTTTCAAGGTCCATAAACTGCATTCGTAAAAGGGTAGACCCAGTTTTTGGATGAAAGATTATGCAACGTAACTATTGCCGAGGTTCTAATGTTCTCACGTTAGCACATATTCCATATGTGCGTTGTAGGACTTCTTGTAATATAATATTCAGTTAATTTATCATCCCATTTTGTATTAATAATTTAATTTGATGATATTGTAAATAAAATAATGAATATGTTTTCCAGGAACAAAAATGAATTATTACTACTATTCTAAGTTACCAAGAGTTGATTCTGGACAGTCCCCAAATATATTTATGCAGTGTCTATCGCGTTACATTCCTATTGTTAGTATAACTACATTTCCTTATTCAGTTGTGCGTGTTTCCTAATTTTCCTCATACCATATAAAAACCCAATTCTCTACCTTCCTTTACCTTGCTAGCCTAACATTCTCCCTGCTATAACAGCTTTTAGTATCCCTATACCTTTCAATATATCCTGCGCCGACTTTTTCTGCCCTCGGATTTCATCGAGAAACTTCCTCTCTTTTCCCATCATATTTTAAACTTCAATGTTAGTCTTTTCTCCGTCAAACTTATAATTTCAGTTCTTGTCCATAAACAATCCAAAAAGCCTCTAACGTAAGATCATCTTCTCGCCTTAAAGACCTTAGCTTCATATAGACTCTTTACCTCATCCTCTACCCCACATCAGCCTCTACTCTTCGTCTCAAAGTTTTCACTAATTTTTTCTTTACTTACAGTGCTTTTCATCGATTTCCTCCTTCTTGCCAATGCTTCACCCGCCGATGGTTTGCTTCCCCTCATATACCCAACACCGCCACATTTCCTTCAAAATACTGTCCACGTACGTGAACTTCCAGGTCTGCTCCATTTTATTTCCTCTTGCTTTGATGTTAAGAAATATTTTAACTATATAAAACCGATTCATTATAAATAAATGAAAGGAATAACTTTGTAGTTCCACACGAAATGTGGAACGTTCCACACGTTCCACACGAAACAAGTGGAACTACAAAGTTAGTCCTTCCATTTATTTATAATGAATCGGTTCCATAAAGTTACGCCAGAAACCATTAATTATATAAAACCGTTGCAGTTCCAATTTTCTCTCTCCCCACACACGAATACATGCATTTGTTTTGGATTTGTGAAGGATTCTGCTATGCTAGCTACATTTTCTTCACTTCGTGTACTATTTCTGCCCTGCAATTTTCATTTCTTTGTTTGCACAGAACTTCTGATCTTAGAAATGTTTTATCTAAAGAGAATGTGTTATCATTATTTAAACAATAGTGAAAATTTAAAGATAATGGAGAACAGTTATGTTAGCTATAAGCTTTCAGTTTTATTCCTGGGCATCTTTGTTGGAAGAAAGTGCGGTTTGAATGAGTCTGTGACACCACACCACATGAGTGAGTCTCTGGCACGACACCAAAACACATTAAGATAAACCATTCCGCATCCCAACTTACATTATAACGTCATTCTTCCCACATGAAAATGTCCATTTTGTTCTTCTCTCTCACTTGCTTGGTTAAACTTATCCGCTTTATCAAGTTTTCAACATCCCATTGCATCCCAATATCTACAGCACCCAGTCTTCCCTTTTTTCCTTTAATTTCTCCCAACAACCATCTCTCTTCCCCTGCCACGCCTAGCGTGTTCCTTTCAATGGATTTCACCCTCCCACCCCCACCATCCTCCGCTCACACGTTTTAAAAGTCTCCACCCTCTGCTTATTCTCTTGCCACAACGACCAAGTTTCAGAGCCGCTCACACACTTATCCCACTCCATTCTAATCCATTGAAAATGTTTCACTCAATCTTAAGATGAATGCGTATATTTTCTTGAGGTACTCATCGTTCATTTTTCATACACTCAAATTTAAAACCATTTTGTTATTCGAAAGGTGAATTTTATTTTGCAAAATCTCAAGGCTCGCCACGAATGCTTGTCCTCCCTTTTCACTTTTCTTGTACTGCGCAAGTCCTTTTCTGTTGCACCCGTTTCTAGGAACAATCCGAGCCTATATGAGATTGGTTTCATTATTTCGAGACTGATTTCTTTAGTACTGAGTAGATTTTCATTTCAATAGCAAGGTTTATTTTCCTTAGTAATTTATACTTTGTTAGATGAGATAAACTTGGGTAAGTAAGAAATGGAAGGAAAAGAATAATCATATTCGACGTAATGAAAGATGGTAGACCGGGTAGGGCATTGAACAACACTGAAATGTACTTATGGGTACCAAGTTGGGTCTTTTTAGATGGCGTTAGTAAATGTGACAATTCTGAGTCATTGTCCGTTCTAAATCTACCTTTAACGGTAAATTAAGAAATAATTACTAACTCTACCGGCGATAACAATGAAGTATTTTCCATTGATAGTGATCCTTTTATCCAAATTATAAACAGCCAACATCTCATGGTTTTCCCACTGACTGATTTGACAATTCTTACTCTTCCTCAACACCAAAAGGTAAACATTCCTCTGAATTTATTTTTTTACGACCTTTGAAAATGTTTTGGTGGAAGTCGCTTATGTATTTGAGTAAAGTTTGCCAAACTTATTATTCATTCGCAAGCAAATTATTGAATGTTGGTGATCAGACGGCATCTGCAACATGCTCACATTAAGACTTGCAAGATGCAAGAAAATGGAAATTCTTCTTCATTAGTGTGATTTTGCATCTAAGGGTGTAATATTTTTTTATTATTTTACCCTCATTTAATGGACACCATGTATCTTTTATGGGCACCTGCTTCTTCTTCTAATATGAGTTACTTTATGAAATTTATTGTAAAGATATATCTTACTATATGAGGTGATGGCGTATATTAATCACTAATATTTTAAATAAATAACATTTTCCACCTATTTAATTCCGAATTGAACCACTATCAATTTCTTTTAAATTAGGGAATTGGTTGTTAGTTTCTAAGTCCCTACAAACAAATTTAAGTCTTTACACCTGAATAGCTGTAATTTGCCAAGAAAAGATTCCACACTCAGGCAAAAAAATGTATTTCTAAAGTAGCTATGTCAAGCGCTCAAGTATATTATCCTGGCAACATAAAAGGTGATTATTTTTATCCCTCCATAATTAACTAGTCTTCCACGTCAAACCCCTCTCGAGGAATTCTCTTTTTCGCGCAGTGCGTTCTCTCAATCGAAGTTTTGCTCAAAAGAGTGAAGGAAAAGCATCTGGGAGAACGAAATGGAACGATGAAAAAACTTGGGTTCAGAAAGACAGGTTAAAAAAATAACAATTGGTAACCAATGCCGGAGACCGAGCTTACGGCATCGCAGAAGATAAGCTTGAAATTGATTGATGACGGAATCAAAGAGGAATCTGGGACTTTCGTCTCTTTCCGCCAGCCAGCACGGGTCCAAATCTTCAAGGCCAGATCGGAAGTCTCACGGTAGTAACAGTTTCAATCAAGGGAATGAGAAATAGCAATGGAAACTATGACTATCTTAAGGAACTAAAAGGATGAAGCACGCTGGCTTTTATAAGTGTCCACTCGGAAGGAAGGTAACCCTACTTCCACCCTGCATCTTTCAGTGACATTTGCCAAGGGGATAACTGAACGTTTCGTCTAAAGATAAATTACACTGCACTCAAAATTTCTACATTAAGATATATTTGATTTTTATTTCTATCAAGCCGTTATTTATTGATTTTATAGAAGACTTTCACGTGTTTCTCCAAGACTTCTCGACATTCTTCAATTTATCTCATTCCTTGAAATAACTTATAAGGAATACGTGTCTGTGTAAAAAAATCTTTTAGGACAAGCTGTTAAGGCAGGCTGACGATCAAATAGATTGTGAATCTATAAGGAAGTGTTAACAGTTTGTTATTTGATTGATTATTTAGTTTGTAGAAGATAAAAAAATTGAATTGGCATTAAAACCTTGCTAACAATTATCAATGACACCATAACAATGTTGATACCCAAATCAACAAGAGGGACATCATTTTTAAATGTTTAAACTAATTGCACCAATTCCAATTTGAACTTTATATTTCTGGTAAAATTATTGTTTGTTGATTCGCAAAATTTTATGTAAAATAAAAATGAGTTTATTTACTCATTTCATGACTTTTTATATGGTATTTCCGCAATTGTTAAATAATAATATAAAGTTAAGAGAATGTAAAAATTGTATCAGGTAGTAAACTATGAGGATTTTTTTACCAATAGGACTAACATACTCTCCTGTATTGAATTTATCACGATTGAAAACGCATGGTTTGGGATATTAATCCAATAGGGTATTACCCGACTCGCGGTGACTTCGAGCTGTTCGGGGTAGCGAGTAATCGCGGGACGCCGATCTCTGATCTACAAAATACTCCGTGATCCATTTTGACGGCGAATCCTAAGGGAGAAATACCCTGGTGGACCCGTAAACCAAGAGGGTCTATCTTTATTGCGTATCTTTTAGTTGCGTTTGACGTTAAAGCACACCACTGATTTGACTCTGTTTAAGTACATATGCCTGGCTCCAATCGCCTCGATATCCATTATTAATCAAGCGGACGGGACATTTCCTGTGGACTGCATTAATGTTAAGAGGGAAGAGTACTTCAACGTATTGAATCGTTGTTTAACTACCGAGGCTTCATCTCCATGATAGGTGGTTGATGGTTGCAGTTCGAAATAATCAGATACAAGGAATGTATATTCAAAGATTCTTTTGCTAGACGGTATATACTAATGTAATAGCGCTGAATAGTAAAGTAAGAGCACTAAAGAGCATAAAAAACTTGATCAAATAAATAAATACAAAGAACATCAAGGTATCCAAAATGATTCTATATTATTTATAGAATTCTGAAGACATGTTTCAATCAGGAAGGGCCATAGTGGTAACAAAACACATGATCAATATAAGAAGTTAAATGCGCTTGAAGAGTGTGCGAACGATGGACATCTCAAGAATACGGCGTCAAAAATGAAGCAAGATGGACAGAAAAGAAGGTATTCCCTCGGAAGAAAATTTTTCGGCATTAAATGACATAATGCGCCGGGTAAATCAATTTAGACAGAGAAATCTAAACAGAGCCAGGACTAATTTCAGAGAATTCAAAGAATAAAAATGGATTAAAAAGTAAAAGTTTGCTCAGAAATGTTAATTGTGAAGTTCCAAAAATAATTCGACCCTTACTTAAGAGGTGTTTGGGGTGCAAAAACCTTCGGAGAGGTAATAATGAAAGAGGGGTGGATAGCTGTAAATAAGAGGTTCATTTTTTTCAAAAAATCAATACAGACACAAAACATAAGAGGATTTATAAAATAACCGGTTTCTAATGACAAACTATTACCGGTATAAATGTGAATGTAATTCCTTTTTAGAACATATATATCAAGTCATATTTAGCTCCTTCGTGTCAGGACCTTACCTCGTAAAAGCAAATCACGGGAACCTATAAAGATGATGAAGTGCTTGACAAATTTTGAGCAAATTTTAACCCTCCTGATGATCTTATTTTATTATTTTTGTAGTCTACCGTTTTAAGGTAGACTTTCGAATGGATATATATTTAAAATATCCTTCATCTACTTGGGCAGTAAAGTAACTAATGAAATAATGGACCATTAGGTCTCAATTTCGCCCAAATCGACCTCGACCTATCTATCTAACTTGGGATGGAAGAAGCTCGACCGACATCAAGTGAAGAATAGCCCAAGCAAAGAAGGCGTTCGTTGAGAAGAGGCAACTACCATGTTCAAAGAACATAAGATTGCAAATAAGGAAGAAGGTCGTCAAATCGTTCGTGTGGAGCATGGCACTCTACGGATCGGATAGATGGAATATTGAAAAAGTGGACCAAGGAAGAGTATAAGCGTTTGGAACATGGTGCTGGAGGAGAATGCTGAAGATTAAGTTGACAGACAAAGTGATGAGGGCAGGATTGAAATACTGATATATTGTAAACTCATACATTACTTAGGCTCGTCTGATAAGACAGAGCCTGAAACCCCTACGTACAATAAACTCTCCTTTATTTTAGCATACATTCTATTTCCTTTCATACGATCCATATTGTCTATCCTTTTCCTACCCCTTACTTGTTTTCCTAACATCCTCTCACTATAACGACTTTCAGCATTCCATCGCAAATCAAAATGGCAATACGCCACCTTTCCTGCCTTCTTTTCAATTCTCTTGACAATCCTCTTTCCTATCTCACCATCCCTGGAACTTCCTCGTTTGCTTTCCTTTCTAACCATTTTACATTCTCCATCCTTCTCCACACCCACAAAGCATTCAATCTACGCCCATCATCCTACTTCAACGGGCTTGCTTCCGCGCCGTACAACCGCGCTCCATACCAAATTTTTAACAAGCCGTTTTTTAACGCCATTACTCTACGGTCCTGTCATCCTTTCCCTCCTCCGTGTGAAAGCGTCTTTGCTTAACTTTATTTCTTTTTGTTATTTCTCGACTACTTGGACCACTTTATCCCAAACACTTCTGAGATAAGAGAACGGTTCCACTTCTTTTTGTTTATAAACTCCTTTTTTAATATTTAACTCTTTTCGCCTGCGTTAAATTCCATCATATTACTAACTCTCGAATTCACTCTTCAATGCTTGCAACACCACTTCTGGCTGACTGACTGACTGCAGCCTAATCATCCACTAACCAAACTGATTTAATAAACTCCACACTGGTTTCATTTCTATCTCTGATTCTGTTTACTTTATTTTCACCATTTTATCTGCATATACGTTAAAACACAAGGGTTTAACTGATTGCCCTGTCTTACTCGTCTCCATAAAACTGCGCAATCCTGACTTTCCATCCGCCACTTTCACCTGGGCAGTTCGATGTAGGAGCATAAGGCCCGTAAACGACGCCTGTCCTTCTCATCACCTCTCTTATATAATACATCCTTTAATTCTTTTGTAATATCTACCATAAATATTTCTTTCAAGTTTCATAAAATACGGTATTATTTATCACTAAAATTATTAAATACGAAAGATATTGATCAGGCATAATTGCATGCACACATAGATACGAAGGGAGGCTGTAAACTAATGTACCTATGCTTGTAGACCACAAACAAAATGACTTTCAGAAACACTCATGGTTATACGTGGAAGTAACGTTCCCCGTCAATACGCATGCGCAGGTTTGAGGTCGTTACATTGTTCCAGTGAATTTTGAGAAGCGGACGTATGGAGACGTGTTCTAGTGTTATGTCAACGCGACTTTTGTCGAATCCAGGACTTGACAGCTGCTCTCACCTCATCGTCCGAGGTGTAATGATTACCCTTGAGGTGTCTCTTGAGTTGAGGAAAGAAATAAAAATCGCAAGGCGCAAGATCGGGGGGAATAAGGAGGGTGTGGAATCGGGTCAAATTTCAGGTTTCGCAGAGTCTCTCCAGTGGCGCGCGAGGTGAGTGGAAGAGCGTGTCATGTTGCAAGATAATTGGCGCCAGGCTGCCTTGAACACGACAACCTCGACCAATATCGCTCGCAATACGCTTTCGAATGATTCACCGGTCATTTTGAATGAAATATTTGACAAGTTTGCCATTTTTATCGTCTGTGGCAGTTATCGGACGTCCGCCGCGTGTTTCATCAACAATTATGGCTTTTCCAGGCTCGCAACCACGACATTTTACTACCCATCGATTAACAATAGACCTAACAACAACATCGTCACCGTAAACCGCCTTTAAACGACAATGAATCTAAGAAGGAGTCACTTTTTCAGCCGTTAAAAATTTGATAACGGCACGCTGTTTAACTCGCGTTAGACATAGCACTAGAACACGTCTCCATACTTCCGCTTCTCAAAATACACTGGATGAATGTAACGACCTCAAACCTGCGCATGCGTATTGAAGGGGAATGCTAACTCAACATGCCATCAAGAGGGCTTTTAAAGGTCATTTTTTGTGGTTTACAGGCATATGTATTGCATTTTTGTTGCATTTTTTTACAGCCTACCCTCGTATTTCTATCGGCAAACGATTTCGTTTGCGAGTTAAAGGAAATTAAATAATATCTCTTCATAAACTCTTGAGTCGTCTTCATTCCGATTATGTCTATAGCATGAGCCCAAGCAATCTGATTAATAATCATGTACAATTTAAAACACATCACCTTCTCTCCAGTCATAACACGCAACCGATTGTGTCTGTTAATACTTTGATAAAAACCTTCTATTACAGACATTTGCAAACTTCAGCCAAGCACATGAGGACAAAGTCATATAAAAAAAGGAACAAAATTCACGGCTACTCCACCTAAAGGGCTGTTAACTGATCATGATGACTGTGATAGCGTTGGATGATGACGAGGGTCCCGCAATCGCTGAAACTTTTGAATGACCAGCTACAAAATGTCGCCGTTGAATACACATCCGAACATTCTTCTGATCGCTAAGCTTAGCCCGCAGATACATGGATATAATGCCTTTTGTGCGTACCTGCGTATGTATACCTACACATTTACATACTTCACCGGAGCGGGACACATGCATCCGACGACGACGACTAAGCCACCTTAACGACCCACCTTATCTCGCCTATATGGACGAGAGAGAAAAAAACACGAAAAAGTGTGACAACCGCGAGGAACATTCAGAGACCCACGGCAGAATTCCCACGGCCATTTTCCTCGAATGAGGATTCCTCTCAAGTGCGGAGGAGTCTTCCTGTGGTGAAGGAGAGGGAATGGGAGGGGAAAGAGAATCTCTGCCCCTTTCGATAACCGCCCAAGGGTTCGCCAAAAATGCTCACTCCGTCTCGCCCACCGAAGCAATCCCCTAATGCTCACATCAAACAAAATGTATTCGAAGGCGAAACTGATTTTTTTAACAAAATCTCCAGCGAGCACTCACGTACAAGAGTTGCTCTAAAGTATCAAGTTAGGAGACTAATGCGTTCGACATACTTAAGTGAAATACTTAATGTGTAGGGAGTTGGAGGGGTAGTTTGTGAAGAGTAACTCCAAAGTCGCTAGAGGCTTTACGGGAGTTATATAATATCTTTTTAAATGGTAAGACTGCCATTGATATTCACTATGGAAAACGACTAGGATATTCATTTTTCATGAATATAAATACGGAATAAATAACAGAGAATAATCAAGATTTTGTGCTTGAGGACAGAAAATAATGAAAGCAATTCCCAATCAGTGCAAAGCAATGAGTATCACCTTTCCCCGACTTCCGGAGCGACTAACAGGCCAAACTAATTTAAACAATAACTACTCCGCTGCGTACTGGGTAAAATTTTTAATATCGCTCCATGATACTTGCAACTACTCAACACTCAATTTATCAGATTACCCATATTTTAGTTTAAGCCCTTGAATTTTCAACTTTAAAACAATCGAGCGAGAGTGGGGGAAGTCTTTGTTCGGCCGGTCTTACGTCAGGCTCACGCCACCTGCGTCAGTATGCGCAGCGCCGTCGCTGTGATTGGATCGGTCCGTCCGTGAGAGCTGTTTCAGTGATACAACTTTTTTCATTTCGGTGAAAACCGTGATGGCGGATTATCCAGAGCAACGCGCTGCAGTGAAATTTTGTTTCCTGTTGGGGAAATCGGCCGCGGAAACTATTGTAATCCTCAAGAATGTTTATGAGGAAGCTGCCCTCAGTAAAAACAGAGTCTAAGAGTGGTTTACACGTTTTAAAAATGGTTAAATGTCAATTGAAGACCAACCCCATTCGGGCCGCCCTTCAACATCAAGAACTGACGAAAGCGTCGACAAAATCAATGCCATCGTTCGTGAAGACCGTCACAGAACCATTGATCAACTCTGTGAGATATCTGGAGTTTCATGGAGTTCAATTCAGAGGATTCTATCTGAAGATTTGCATATGATCATCGGTTGCAGCCAAATTTGTTTCTCGTCATCTTACTCGCCGGCTTATACCGCCCTCTCCGTGATGCAGTTTTTGACAAAAAACGGCATGACATCGATTTCCCACCCCCCTACACACCGGATTTAGCTCCCTGTGACTTCTTTTTGTTCCCCAGACTCAAAAGGGACATGAAAGGAAAACGTTTTGACTCCGTTGTGGAGGAGGTAAAACGAAAAACGCTAGAAGGGCTTAAGGACATGGATTATGAATCCAGAGAATGATAAGAAGTACCCAAAATTTATTTGTAGAAATAAGGCCTAAAGAACTAATCCAATTATCCATACTAAAAAGAAAGACTCGTACTTTTCCACAGATTTTATATATGTATATATATATATATATATATATATATATATATATATATATATATATATATATATATATATATATATATATATATATATATATATATATAAAAAATCTGTGGAAAATTATTACTCTGTCTTTTTAGTATGGATATTAAATACTTCCACGAAGTGAAGCCTGAAACAATAGAATATAATACAATTATATTATTTAAACAATAGAACATCCGCCCATGCAACATAAAAAATTGATCAGAAAATAATTCTGCCGGGTATCTAATGAATGGGAAAAATGGTGAGAGATCATGGGAAAGCATCACGACCCGCATTATTTGTATGCGGGTCGTTACAGTCTTCGCATCGCTACTAGACTGAACCCCTGTTCGAGAGTCACGCCACAAATCACGATGCCACTTTCCATAGACCAATGATATGCGATAAAATTTCTGCATGCACAGGATTTTCTGCGAGGATAACGAGGAGGATGACGATGAGGAATACCCTGGACATCCATCAACAGCACGATGCGATGAAAATGTGCCAAAAGTGAGACACATACTCAATTCTGATTCACCCCCAAGTGTCAGGATGCTAGCAGAGTTCAGAAAACCACAGTGAATTCTTACAGAGGATTTAACCATGAAAAAGGTGTACAAAGATGATCCACAAGTTGCTGTCGGAAGACTGCGTGTGTGGCAATCTTGCCCTCTGTGACCTCTCGGACCACAGTGAAAGTGACCCGAATTTTTTAGAATAGGTTACTAGTAACGAGACATAGGCCTTTGAATACGAGCCAAGTACAACCCCTTTGAGTACCATTTTAGAGCACAAAATCATGCCAAAGAGGCCATGACGAGGTGCCTGAACGAGGGTCCTATTGATGCCTTTTACAGGATGCACAACAGAATCATGGCAGAGGCGCTGAAAACGGTGCGTTGATGCACAAGAGTGCTCTTTTGAAGATTTTTTGCAATTTGTACAATGTTCTGCAATATTCTGCATATTTTTTGGGATATAATTTTCTCCTTATTGTTTATACATATTCCATATTCAAGAACAAAAAGAAAGAAAAACTTTGAAATATTTTCCCTTTTATATATTGATGTTTCCTTTCTTTTCCCGGAAAACGTCAACATATCCTGCCACTTCTCAATGGAGCTAGTACTTTGTAGTTTTGAATGGCATAAATGCAACTCATTAGAAAATTAAAAAAGAATGAAAACATATTCTAAATGCCTTTCGTAATTTAATCCCCTTCTCTGTTTGATAATCGTCGCAATCTCGTACCCTATTATGCGACAAATTTCATATTCCAATGATCACATGAGTGAAAGGAAAACAGAAAAATTAAATTGAATTATCACGAGTCCCTGTGGCATTATTTTTCCCTGAAGAAGGTCAACAACTCGAATGGCATTGGCTTCTGCCCAGGGGATCGCAGAGTAATGGCCGACGCGAACTCACGAGAGTCGAACTTACAAACGAATTGTCTGAGAAAGTCATTTATCTCTTTACTCACGTCGCCTGCGTTTCAACCATCCAAAAGCCTGCCAAGGAAGGGTGTGTCGCTAAAGCGAGAACACGCAACTTAATGCATACACGCCGTGTCCGAATGATGCAATGGGAAGACTACGGATAATTAGTATACAAGTTTGATTCATAAATAAGAGTCATTAAAAAATAAATTAAAAATATCAAGAAGACTAATTTGGAACGTACATATTACAGAAAAAATAATCTTGAGTATAGCAAGGCAACTGAACGGGAAAATGTAGATTGAAGGCGAAATAGTATTAGACAGCATCAGTGGAATGTGAAACCTGTGGAGGGGTGAACATCATGAATCTCTTTGCACTTTTCTTAATTGAACAATTCATGGAAGTGCAAAAGAAAATTTACGATAAATTTGCTGAATTTTAAAAGACATGCGATAGAATAAATCGAAGAATGACGTCAGAGCTTTTAGGGAAACAGAGTGAATTTGAATTTCAGACCCGAAAAACAAGGCACGATGGAACCGCGATCGCATTGTGTTAAACTTCTAGCAATAATGTGAAATGCTTGAAAATTTGCAAAATGTACGCAAACATAATTTTCTCCTGCTTAGATCACGGGCTAGTCATACTCGACGTATTTGCATTTTACAGCCTTCATGGATTCGGAAAAAAAATCATATGGATAAAGCTAGTTGTCTCACAATAGTTTAATATCACTAACACGTGTAAATTAAAAAATAAATATTATGATTTGCCCTCAAGATAATGGAATTTGTGCAGTTTCATAGAATGAATCCATCGCATATTTTAACATATCATGTATCTTTTATTTCAATACTACCGCCATTTGTGCCATGGAGCCAGAAACGAAAGTTTGATTTCGTGAGATGAGCAGTGTTTGGCCATCGCAATGTCATCGCTCAACGAGAAGAAGACTTTCTGTAGTCGCATCTTATGTCGCCTCCTTAACACCACAGACACCTGCATCGCTGCGCTAAAATTATCTCGATAATCTTTGGCTGCAAATGATTTGGAGCAGTCGATACAATTGAACACACGCCAAGACTAAAGTAGACGATACAATATTCATCACCTACTTGGATACGTATTGCTTTGAGTATTACTCTCGTAAGGCATTCAGTATGGAACAAAGCAGGGAAGGAATGACTGAGAAGTGCTAATGTCTAAAAGCAAGGAAGGAAGTTATTCGGCGAGAATACTTGGGGGACCTCAGCTGGTCACGGGGAGTCTCTTGCTAGAGAAGTAATGCTGCTCAGGAGCTGCCTAGTTCACACGTTAACTTGTTGGAGTGACAGAGATGAATCACAAACTATCATTCATAGATGAATTTCAATGCTTCTCCTCTTTAACTACTCTGCGAACAAACGTTCCTCTTTGGTGCGTGTCGGAAATTCAGCCACCATGTTTCATATTGTGGCTTTCTGGCATCATGCCGTTAACTTTGAGGCATTCATCAAACATTGCTAACAATTTTGCCTACTAACAGGACAGTGGGACACCATTTTGAAACTATGGTCCACCTTCAAGGATTTCACAAGATTCACCCTCGTATTATAAACGTAAAATTTAAGGTAATCACCAAATTATAAAAATATGTATTGTGAACGTGAAAGGTTTGACTATTTTTGGTGTTAAATGTCAAAATATTTCGTAAAATTCTGCTAAATAAAAAATAAGATTGTATTACACGGAAGGCTGTGCCATTTTGACCTATTTTCTTTTTTTAACCTTGAGGAAGAGCTTCAAGGTGGAGATAAAAGAACGGGAAGTTTAGAAAATGGAAGGGAATGTGAAGTATACCATGATGTATTGCGTTTAGAAATACCAGAAAGCAAGATGGAAACGGCGCGAAGGGAGATGACATCAAATGTGCATCAAGAATGGATGACAACTCCCCAGAATTACTGAAGAGCTTCGGAAAAATTGGAAATGATTGTCTGAACTTTTACACTGCGCCTATGGTAAAGGTATACTATATGTCCAGAATATTTTCTTGGGTAATATTTTATCCCCATCTCAAAATATTGCAAAGCAGGAGCATATGAGGATTTTTAAATGATAGGTTAAATTTTGCATGCTGAAAAAATAAGAGGCTAAGAAACATCAACCAAAGTTCACGAGACTGAATGAATAACTATCCAGGCGCAAATCGATTTGTGATTAGAAATGTCAGCTGATCGAGTGACGCCATTGAATTGATCAGGATACTAGTAGAAAGGAGTAGCTTATGCAATCAGGATGTATTTGCGAGCTTTGAGACTTTAGAGTTGATATGCGACCATTTAGGGTGAGAATATGGGAGTGGACTGGAGAGATAGGCGGTTCGATTGAAACTGGAACACGAATCCGACGGCGAAGGTATGGGTAGCAGAGGAACTGGGGATTGGATTGCCCTTTACCGCCGCTACTTTTCAAAATATATACTGAAATTTGTCAAACGCTGAAGCCATTCCCAAAAGCCATTCCCAAAATGGGAATGGTTTCAATTGAGAATAAAAGTATCCGGCAAGATGATTAGGTCAGGAATGCGGGTAATGAAGCAATAGTGAGTCATACGAGAGCCAAAAGATCGCAGATAGTAATTAAATGCATCGGAGAAGCAATGCGACAGGATTGGGATGATGTTCAACCGAAAAAAACAATAGTTATGTGATTCCTTAGAATTAGGAAAGCTGAGTTAAATATTGAAGCAGGGGAAATAAACAATAGCAGGGAGATAATTTCATGAATTTGGACTACATTTTAGAGGGAGACGCTCATTGTAATAGGGACACAGGGAGAATAATTGCGTTATCTAAAGAGAAATTTGCATTAATAAGCGGATTTGTGGTAGGTACACTGTGTGAAGATGAGAATAAATTATTAATAAAGACGCGTAGTTTCATAGATGTGAGGTCTGGTCCTTGAGGCAATAAAGGGATGACAATAGTGGGGAGGCTTTTGAGATATGGGCGTGGCGGAGAATGGAGCAGAGGGGAAGACAATCGCTGAGGTTTTAAATAGGGTTGGCGAAGAGAGGGAGCTGCCGGTGGAAATCAGAAAAAGGTAGAGAGTGTGGGTTGGAGGAAAGACTGAAAGGGTGAGGGATATTATGATGAGGGTCATAAGATTAGGAAGACTGCTAAGTAAGACAGGTAGAGGAAGAAAGAGAGGAGGTTTTTCATACAGCATGAAGATAGGCAGATGTCATGGAGACACGAAGAAAGAAATAAGTAACAGAAAACTAAAAAGGCGTTCTTGACAGGCAGAAGTACTGTGTCGTTAGGGGACAGGCAGGACCTAACTTTCAATAGGTTGAACACCTTAAATGAGCGGTAGGAGGATCCGCAGTTTTAAGAGTTGGGTTTGAGACTAATGTCTTCGCCTATGTTTGCATCTAATTTATTAAATAATTTCAATGTTTCCCGCTATTAAGCATTATTTATTTTTAATCAACGATTTTCTCCAAAATTTCCCTTAATGTAGATAGATTTAAGGGAGTTTGCAGAAAGAGCGGCGAATGCAAAATACGAATTAAGTCATGCCATTTAATATTGTACCTTAAGGAATGGTATAATAGTTTAAAACGGCTAATTAAAATACTGACACGTATGTTCCAGGAATCATTAATCAACTTCTAAGGATTCTAGAAAAAGTCTAAATTAGAGTAAGATTGGGTGAATTCTTCTCGGGTCTTCCAGCGGGTCAATGGCTCCATAGCTGCCGACGTTTCGATTCCCGACTCGGTCATCGTCATCAAGGCTGATTGCCGTTCCGCCAAAAAGTTTCAAATAAAAAAATTCACCTAACTAATACGCCGGGAAAGCCCCAGATCTTTCATTAGAGTAAGATTATTTTCCTCGAGGTAAAGATTAATCCATAAGAGAAAAATTTATAAGAGTTAGCAATCGACATGATACAGAAAAAGAAATGGCAAAGCCTTAAGAAATCAAAGTATAAGAGATGAATATCTGTTGAATATATATATTCAACAGATTCGGGCGAGATGTAGTGGAAGTTCGTCATTATGAGAAAAACAATATTTGCACTTTTCCATAGGTTTAAATCTGTGGAAAAGTGCAAATTTGGTCCTCATCATATAAGAGATGACTCCATACGTCAAATATACGTAGTATGCGCTCAAAATTTTCTGGGGGTGAGCTTTTAGATTCAAATTCAAAGACAACCACAGCTACTTAAGAGGAATCTATTTAAAAAGGTCAGTACAAAAACTAGTAAATTGGTATTTATAAAGAAGTCAAAATAATTGGGATTCTCTGAAAGGGAACGTCGGGGAAAAAATCCAACAATTAAAACTCCTGAAAAAATATATGCTAAAATAACAGCATTCTAAAAATTTAAATTAATCTAGCTCCGTCCTTCAAAGCAGTTTCTTTAAATTTTCAAAGAATGTGTCCGAAATTTTTTCTGACCATTTTCAACAGCTGAATACCACCATTAGACTATTAGGAAACAGAACATCATTTTAATCATTATAAATTGCCAATATATGGCTCATTGGCGAAATAAATAGCACTATGCTGGAATATTATCATTTAAAAGTCCCTACAATGTCATGCAAAGCTAATTGCCTGAGCGTAGTAATTCAAGCAGCTCTATTTAAATTCGTCGAAAGAGAAGAATCCGGTAATGGCAAAATGCCTCCCTCAACTATTTCACGCAAGAATTGGGTCGAACAAAATTCAATTCGAGCTTGATTTAGCTCATCATCCAGGATTAATTAAAGAGAAATCGTCAGGGTTCCCACTACGGTAGATTCTGTTAGACAAATTATCACCTTGCTCATCTCATTTTGTGTCCGGATACCAATTAACCCGATACACTATTCACGTAAAGAAAACATCGATCAAATGACATGAAAATTTAAAATCTAAGTTGCTGATAATATATAATTATTTAAATAAGACAATTCCTTGCAGATGGCGATAAATGGTGTTCATATTGTGAAAGTTCTACCAGTAAATCAGTTATTTCCGTACGGTGATCCACATAGAAGTATTATCCGTCGTCTTCTCTCAAATCCTTATTTGCATCAAATATATTCAAACCACGGTTAATAGTAAGCTCCGCATATCTACTAACGATACGGTAGTTAAACAAAGGTACGCAGTCATGAAAAAAGCATTAACGAGAGTATTAGCGAAATAATGAGATTCAATCGAAAGCTCGTGCGAAAATTCAGGATTAAAATTAAACTAACTATTCAATAATGAAATATTTTTAACTTATTCTCCTCCGAATTCTTTCAAAATTAATTCCCCGCATTTATAAAATGGTAGTATTACCTCGTCTATAACTGTGAAGGCAATATGGAAAATTCGAAAAACTAAGAATAAAACATCCTCAAAGCCCTCATCTCCTTGAAGCACAAGGTGTTTTGTAGTCTCTGATAGTGGTGTTTTTAGGGGAAGCGATCGACCGCTGAGTCCATTTGCGCCATTGGGGATGGACAAGGAAAGATGAAGGGTGGAGAGAAACCCGGCGTGGCATCAGCCTACTCTTCACGAAAGGCGCCAAGGGGTCCACAGCTTAACGTCCCCTCCGACGGACGGCATACTCACTCAAAATGCCCTCCGCAAAGCATCTCAAGTAGGGATCGGGACACCACTAAACATTATTTGCCGCCGCCGGGCCCTCAGGGCGGGAAGCCCACCGAACCATCCTCAATCCCTCCTAATCTCCTTAACGTTCTTATATCCTGTAAGCGTTCAGAGCAGCTATGATATATTTCTTCCTATGACCTTCTTGGAATATATTAGGAGCATACTAAACTGGAATAGACACGAATTCTTGTCAATTATAAGAAATCCAATCAAATATTTTCATCCATGAATTCCTGAAATCAAGGGAAAGATATACACAATATACATCATGTCCAAAGTTAAGGGAAAACTTCGACAAGACTCCTCACAATCTACCAACGCATAACTCAAAACTAAAGAATAACTAAAAAGTAATGTAAAAAGAGCGTTAAATGCAGACTAAACGCATTGCTCTTTTTAGTGTTTAGGATGGTATTCGTACAACTTTAGTAAAAAAAGAAGCAAGCCACAAGCGATTAACGAATGATTCATATGTGCCTCGTTGACTGCACCACATCTATTGGCAGGCGTTAATACATTTAAGAAGGGTAACAATTCTTTGAAAAGCGTAATAGTTCTAAATAGGTACATATGGATACATTGGTTTAAATATTTAAATATGTGGATTTTAAGTATTAAATACTATTTTATTAACCAAATATAGGAACTTAACTGTGCCTGCAAAGCTTGAGGATTCGTCAGAAAACATTTGGCGGCATACCTGAAATAAGAAAAAATGTTGAGTAATGACATGAGAAACAAGGAAATTATTCATAAATGTAAATGAACACAATAATTGTACACACCATTATTAAAAGATATAATTTAAGAAATAGTTCGAAAATTTAATAAGTAAAATGCAAGCATGAAATGTAATATATGATTTCATACCTGTATGAAATGGTTTATCATTAGTGAGTTGTTTTCAGCTCAAATTCAGCTGATTGCATGATCACATTTATGAACAGCGAAAGAAAACTCTTTATTCTTCCGTGTAAATTTATTACACACCTAGATTTCGACTTACGTAGTCATCGTCCTGTAAAATGCGGAAGACATACTTACAATATGCATAGGGTACCCAATACATACGCGAACTGGTTCAATCTGGCGGCCATGAAACGGTTTCTATAGCGAGCGGCGCTAGTTGCCTGAGACCAATTGAGCCGTCTGTGCTTGGCGGATCGTCGAGCTGTGCGTATGGTGCCAGTTATGTTAGTTTCTGTTGCCCTTGTTTTTACTATTTGTCGAAAATGGAAATTGACGAAATCACGGAGCAACGAATCTGCATCAATTTTTTTGGTGAAGTGCGGTAAAAGTTATCAAGAAATTACTGAAAGGTTGACAGCTGTTTACGGTGATGATTCTTTGAAGAAAACGCCCGTTCTCAAGGGGATGAAGCGTTTTAAAGATGGCTGACAAGACGCCATGGATGATGCAAGGACAGGACTACCTTCAACTGACTGTGTTGACGACAACATTGATCGTGTGGGGTCCCTTGTCCTTCTTAGCGATCGTCGAAAAACTACCCGAATGATAGCTGATGAACTGAATTTAGGAAAATCAACAGTGCATACTATTTTAACCGAATATTTGGGTTTTAAAGAAATGTGCGAAAAAATCGTGCGCATTCAGCATTGCCAGGTTCGCTAGGCTCTGCAAGTTCGCCAGGTTCTGACAAAAAATTCAATCACCATCCTTGATAATCCTTATTTGCTAGATCTCGCCTCCTGTGACTTTTTCCTATTCCCCCAAAACGCAAAAATGTGATGAGGGGACATCACTAGGAAGATGTGGACACAATAAAGCAAGAAACGACGAGAAAACTAAAAAGCCTAACTGCCGAGGACTTCCAAGGGTGCTTTAAACTGTGGAAAAGAAGATGGAATAAGTGCATAGCAACAGAATGGAGAGTACTTCGAAGGGGACAAAATCGATACAGAATCAATTTTGCAAAATAAAGTTTGTATGGGCTCAGTACGTGTATTTATTGGGCATACTCGGATAATATAGAGAGCGGAGGAAGGAGAGGAAGGCGGTAAGGGGATGGTCTCCTGTAGGGGAGTATCTGTGAAACAGAGGGAGTTCTAGGAGGAAACGATAAGATGGCATCAAGTAATAAACCAATTTACGTTTATAATGTATCAGAATAAGTTATGAAAATTGGCAGTTGAATCCATATTTAACTCCACTCCCAAGAGTAGCAAAACCAAATGGAAAAGAATTCTCATTCTGGTTGATTTCTGACCACACCTTTACGAAGGACAGCATAAAACCATTCTTCTGCCATAAGGCAACTTAAGTAATCTCTTATCCTACGCCAAAGGGGAAATTTCCATCATGGGTGAGAGTGTGCAAACAGTACTATAAGTGCCCTGCTTTTACATTAGCCAAACAGGGAGGAAATTCCGAGAACGAGTAAAAGAACTTAAACTTAACGCCGGTTTAAAAAAACAAAACCCTTCCTCCTTTTCTACCAAACAAAAACGACCACGTTTTTTTCGTAAACAACCCCGCAAGTGACTTAATTCCTGATATCATACATTTGTTGACGAAGCTGTTGCGGTCAGGTGTCTTGGAACATTTGTAAATTTTCAGGATTGTTCATGGCATACTTGGTAAATGACTTGTTGCATTTGTCCCGCTCCCCCTGCAATCTTAGATCCCCCTCTGTTCCACGGACATCTCCTCTCGGACGTCTTTCCCACAACCGCCTTCCCCTCTTCATCCTCCTCTCGCTATATCGTACTATTATATAATGCGATGTATATCTTCAGTATCTCACCTGATGATGAATTTCGAAAGTCGAAACCTTGGTCATGACTAATAAAATGCAAGTGTAGGAACCAAGCATTTTCTTTCTAAGTATGAATCGCTTCCACCAAGTAACACCTGTACTAAACCATTCAATTTCCATTTATATACTTGAAATAACCATTTCGTGTTGACTTTAGAATTCTTATTAGATAAAAGTGTGCATCTGAGTAGAAAGTCTGCAGAATGTTCTTGCCAATTCATATATACATACAGAAATATATTTTGCCTGAAAAATGATAAAAATAAAAGGGAATAGGAAAATATTGCTGGTGAAAATCATAGGAATACCTTAAAATCAAATGTTATTTTCCTATTATTCTTGTAAGCCATGTCCTACACCTATGAAAAGCACTTATGCCTGCCTTCTTACTTCAGCTCGTCTGCAAAAACTGTCGACCTTCCAGATAATGAAAATGAAATTATTGAAATGTTTCTATATGATTAGTCGAATCGCCAAAATTCAATTCGGAAGATATATGCTGTTGTCTGAGAAAAATGACGTTCGTTCATTCATTCATAGGTATTCCCTTACAAGCCATCTCTAGGGTGTTTGGCAGGGAGTGATTACATAACAAACTACTTTCGATACAAAATACTTTTTCCCATTGGCTCGATTGGACTTGGGAGACCTCCCAAATAATAGGTTTCCGAATTGCTTTGGATTTAAGATACAAAAACAAAAGCGTAAACCTTGTGACATTTTCAATTATTCAGAACAGAGCATTTGACTAAGAGACAGGGCAAGTCCCTGCCTCTCTGGCCCTCTTGACTCCTTCCTGCTCTACTGCCACCACCAAATCTTATTCTCCTCTCCCTCCCCTCTCGTCCGCTCTCCTTACCCCTCACTGCCCCCGTGGACCAACCCACGGGATTTGAACTCCGTTGGCGTTCGCTCAAAGCGAGGGGTGTTCGCGATGACGAAGACTGTGAAACAATCATTTCCAGCCGCCATTTCCTGCGAGGCGCCATGTGAGGGGGAAGTGTTTCTTAAGGTCTACATCTGCCAACCACCTTTTACTCAGCCAAGAGGGCGTGTGGTAGGGCGAAGGATGACCAGCGAGTAGCTTAATAATTGTTGATTGGAATTAATGTAAGTCGCGAAGTGCAGCTTTTTCTTTAACCATGTTTACTTCTGCTTTGGTCTTTAACCGATTGGTGGGGGAAATCATACTAATCTGATCAGTTATTTGACGGTCAATTTTGATTTATCTTCACATTGTGACCATGCCTAACACTGCTCGTAATTTTGCGCTATGAATATCCTTTCGGTATAGTCTTCTACTTTTCTAAAAATTTAAAAGAAGCATGTAATCTTTATTCCAACTGTTTCTCAAATCAGACTATTCATTAATTATATGACGCTGTTAGTCCATTTCTCCATGCTTCGGGATATTAATTAATGGAGTAGTAGTAGTATTAAGGGGAGGCGACCGAAAGCTAAGGTCATTTGCGCCATTATGGATGGGATGAAGGGTGGAGAGAAACCCAGTGTCAGCATTAGCCTACTCTTAACAAAAGGTGCCCAGGGTTCCGCAGCTCATCGTCCCATCCGACGGCCGGCGTACTCACTCAAGTAGTAGTAGTTTTGAGGGGAGGCGACCGACAGCTAAGGTCATTTGCGCCATAGGGGATGGACAGGAAAGGATGAAGGGTGGAGAGAAACCCGGCGTCGGCATTAGCCTACTCTTTACGAAAGGCGCCAAGGGGTCCGCAGTTTAACGTCCCATCCGACGGACGGACTCACTCAAAGTGCCCTCCACAAAGCATCTGAAGTATGTATCGGGATACTACTGAAAAATATTCGACGACGCCGGGATTCGAACTCGGGCCTTCTGGGTTAAAAAGCTACGGCACCATCTTGATCCCCTGGATTAATGGAATAAGACTTAATTCTAATCAGAAATGCTAGCGTGTAAGGAGAAAATAATCTCCCGAATAACCTTTCATCAATTTCCTAATATTAATTTCCTCTTGGTGCAAATGAATAGGAATTTTTTTTAAATATGAAACTTTCAAGCCCACCATCTGAGACAAATCCACTATTATATCTTTCCTCAATATTCGAGCCATCCTGTCGGCACCTCATTGACATTAGTTTTCAATAGACTGAGATTGTATTCTGCAACAAATCATGCGTGGAAAAATAATTTATAAAACGTCTCACGTGTCAATTAAAATAAAAAAACAATATTCTCTGGAGATATGTTGCTCTCTAAATAAATAATTCACTATCAAGTATTCAAAGCGTTACTTCATGTTATCTCGTCAACTGCCACAAAATCTGTAACCATTTCTCACACCCATTTTCAGATTAATGAATCATATTATTTTATTTATATCTTCATAATTTTGACGATGAGAAGTCCTTTAACATCTACACACAAAACATTGATAGCATAGCGGTAACTTAAAGGGTGGTCTAGCGCAAGAGTACATTTCACTAATACATACCATTAAGCAACTGAGGTTTAGCAGACGTTAGATATCACAATATACCTGTAAATGTGGGTATCGTAGGAACTGGTAGTGGGCAGGAAAATGTTTGCGCATTTAAACACTAAAATCCTGTTTAAACAGGGAATTAGGAAGTTCAATTCAAAAATTATCGCATTTTATAATGTAATTTGCATGATATCAAGAGATTTTTCCAAATTGAGCTGAAATGGAGACCATACTATTAATGAATACACGAAAGAGCGGAAAAGCTTGTGAAAACCCCTGTTTAACGGTTATTAGTGCCGACATTGTTTATGACAGTGACCAATATAAAACGAATTCTATCAGCATCGAGTAATAAAAAATGACAGTATCAATTATCTAAAAGAAAATTATTTCCATCCAACTGAATATATCCTGTGATTATTCAAACCAATTTTAGAACCTGGCGAAAGTATACGTCACTTTCCAACCGTTCTGTGCCGGTTTATTGAATTGACTACGTAATTCACAGTCACAAGCAATCTTAATCGATACTAGCATTTTTAAGTAAGCTATTTTATTATTGGGAACCGTCTTTCTTTTCCGAAGTCAAATAAATTGTATCACTAACGTGCATTTCATTGGGATTCACGTATTTGGAATTTCTCCATTATGGAGGGGAATAAAAAAACTTTTGTAAACTTTGAAATTCCACTCACCCTTACGAAATTAAACATGACCGATGCCATACCACGTAATTTGCATTCCACCCCAAATGTTATGTTTTCCAACATTCCCTTCATGGCACTTTCAAAGGGGACTTAACTTGGTTCTCTTCAAGCTTTCAAAATAATCGGTGCGGTCGGATTGTAAGCCAAAAAAAGCAGATGCGGAATGCGGATGACAGACTGCCATAGTCGACAACCGTGGTCGACAGAGACGTGCGAGACCGACCGTCGATCGACTGGCGGCGAGCGACCGCGATCCAGTCAGGCAGAAAATTCTCCTTAGGCCGGTACTGATGCGGAAACCCGGTCCGGAGCCGAAAGCGGGGGAACCCCGATAATCCGTCATTAGACGGACGTCAATCAAGGGCGGAAGCGGGCAATTCCCTCGCCCAGAGTAGGTGTGCGCACTGACCTGGCGTATACCATTGAAATGCACTGAAAGATCACCGGAGTACTCCGAATTCATCTCCCTCTTAAAAGATACAGGTTTTGCGAAGCTTCCAAAAATCAAATCCAAAGATGTGATATTCTGGAATAACAATGCTCCAATCACGGTGAGCACATTTTGTTTCATGATTTTTTAAAAATAATTTTAACACGTTACTATAAGGTATGCAAATATTGCTTATTCTACTTTTTATCAGAACGCTCTAAGAGAACGAAAGGCAAATGATTCTAACGGAAAGAACATATATACAGGTATGTATCCATAAAATTGTAGTCGTTAAATGAACGTTTAATGAGCATTTTGGATGGCCACGAACGACCAAACGGTAAAGCGACAACTTTTTTGCCTCGCCAAACAGAATACAAATTGACAAACCAATGAAATCATAAAACCCCCTTCAATTCCGCATACTTTCATCCTCCCTTCATTCCGTCAAACTAACTAATCATCTTCCTACTCCTTACCCTTTTGCCAAACAAAACCACTAAATATATACTGATTAATTATCAAACGTTACTCTGTAGATGATTCAATAAAATTTGCACTCATGCATAGCTTCGACGCAACGCTCGGTATAGATTAACGGTATAGACCTTCCTAATCCTGACGTCACTGGCTATCATGATATATATCAAGACTACAGTTATAGTGAGAAAATCGAATAAGTAGCAGAAATGAATGCCATGGCATCTAATGACGCCAGGTATGGTTTTCAAAATAACTCTTGAGTGATTTTTTAAAACTCTTCCAGTGTCGATTAGTGGCCTCATTTTCATTAATTATATATTTTCTCATCTCATAGTGAGTACCCTGAAATTTTCCACCATAAGGCTCCAACAATGTAAAAACGAATATGTATCCTCTCTGGTCGTAGGCAGGCAATTCTGATCAATCGCACAGACCTCCCCCAAAGATTTAGTGACCATTTTTTTATAAAAATACAAGAGCAACCTTGAAATACTTTTAAGCGCATAATGGAGAGGAAACAACAACAGAATATATAAAAAATAATGGGATTAATGATCATCTGCAAGAGCATTGATCATTTACACTTTAGTGTTTTCTTATGTTTACAGGAGGTCTTCAATAATCAAACTGATTCGTTGCTTAATATGAAAATCGATTCAGAGCATTTTTAATAGATAAGCTTTTTTGTGTGTCGCAGTATTGAGGAGGTTCTCACAATGTCCTAGTGGTCACCTTTAACCTTAAGGATCTCCGAGCATCTCTCTTATTCTGAGGAAGAGTCGGGAACGATGTTTAGTCAAAACACGCACCGAAATGAGCTTCAAAATTATCTATAACTTAAGAAAACATGAGGATATAATTTGTGGAATATCGACCGTGTTGTCGAGAGATCTCCCTCCAAGCTCAAATATTTGGAAAACAATCTCATCACCTCAAAACTTCAGGGAACAGGAATGAAACCTCCAAGTGGACTATTATTCCGACGATTGACACCAGTTGTCTCATTGCAGAGAATATTAACTAGGAGATACTATTGCATTTTTTCTCGACAAAAATGGTTTTTGAAAAAATCCCGCCTTTCGCGTCCTCCGTCAACCTTTTGAGATATTGGTGGGATGGACCACCTGGCCCAAACGGACTCCGCATCACTCCTGCCCGCCCCCCTTCGACCAGACCCCGTGGACGCCTAATCCCTATTCTCAGCCAGTTTTCCGAAAACCCTCGCTCCCAACCCCCGTGCACTTCTCTCTCTCTCTCTCGCCCCCATCCCAGCACACAAGCGCAAACACACCCTTTAGTCGAACCCCCGAAACTACCCCATCCATCCACCGCGCCACCACTCCCTCCCGCACGTCCAATCCCCCAGTCTCCTCCCCCGCCCACCCGGATCCCGACCGACGCCAGACCACATCACTCGACGTCGCCGGCATCTTCCCCTTACGCCACCACCCCCCGCTTCCCCGGCCAAGCCCCGCAACGCGCCAGGGATGATGTCCACGGGGAAATTTCCCAAGGGGTGGGCGTGCGGGCGGCGGATGGGGATATGGACGGGGAGCAAAGGGGGTTGATTTGGCGGGAGGAGGGGATCGGTCGACCACGCAACACGCCCCGGCGCGGCCTTCTTTTCCTCGCTAACACTTCGCTTCGAGCTTGCGGAGGGGAACGCAATTCTGCACTGAACTACTCCGACTAGTTCGCGGACATCGCTCGGTAAAACGTTGGCTACATTGGAGAGACTCCGGTGAAATAAATTTTCCCTCGGAGTGACTACAAGAAAAATAGGATTTTTCCATTAGCATTTATTACCATTGGTATTCTGCCGGTTAAGGTGGGTTTTGGATACACAGCTTAAAAATTGTACAAAAATAAATTTCCTTGCCTCTCCAAAAAATAGCTACACCTGAAATAGGGCACTACAGTAATTCCCTCTTCAATTGCACATAACTCTCTTCATTCCATCCAACAACCCTATCCTATTCTTATCCCTGCCTTATTTGCCCAACGTATTCCTCTTTATCACAGTCTTCAGCATTCCATCGCCAATCAAAACGCTCTGAATCCATTTTTCCTGCCTTTTTTATACCCCTCCCAACAATCCGCTCTCCTCCCCCACCATACCCAGCACTTCCTCGCTCAATAATCCTTCATAAATATAAAATACTAAAATATCATAGTCATTCAATTCAATTCGAGTAATTCCAATAAGGATATATGCTAGGACGTCTCGAGAATCTTAGCCTTCTCAAAGAAGAGGCAGTAAAACGGGATGCCAATTTTAATAGATGTGGAATGAACGTGTATGAAGGCAGCCTTTTAACGAATTATTCCTATTAGTGCGTATTTCTTCATTGTTATTAGCTACAACCCTGCTACGTATATACTCTCCTATTCTTGGTATAGACCAACAATAGGAAAATAAAACTAGGGCTTCATACGGTCAGTAAAATATAAATGGAATATTTAGAGTCAACAATTCTTAGATCATTTCAGTTACAGGAAAATAAATGAATGACCTGATACGTCAGATACATTATTACAAACATACCCTCCTATTTATAAAATCTCTGAAACCCGCTGTGATATTCTGAAATATTTAGGCAATGTACGTACTCTAGGATGAGCGGAAAACGATTTACCAGACAGTATTGTCTGATTGATTATGTTATCATTATATTAGCTGGAATTCCAGGAAAACATTAATTGCGTAATTTCCCAAATATCAACTAAAATTTTACAAATATTTAGGTTAAATTCAGAATGAGACTGTGGTGGGAACCCAGATATTTTTAACTAGAATAATTTACTAAGCACAAATAAATGACTTTCATACTCACCAACACGCTATTCATACCCAAGGCAAAGGATGATCGTCCAAGCCCTAAGGGGCATTCAGACTAGAGTTCTTCTCATTGAGTTCAAAAAAACCATTTAGTTGTGGTTCCTTATTCTGTTTCACCCAACGTCCCCATGCATCGATGCCAAGAAAACTACAGCCTTCGAGAATTTTAAAGATACGAGAGGATACCCACGAAAGTTTAATTCTCTCGAAAGGAGTTCCAACACCGGAGCAACTTATCGCGCCGCTGTTTTTTTTGGAGCCGATGCAGGCCTTGTATAAAATGAAACTGGGCTTCTACTCTGAGCAACCCGTGAAAATGTCCAGCCTTTATACCTCAGGCGTTGGAAGCTTTGCTTTTTTACATGCATAAGTGTAACGGGGTGTGGACTAAAATGATTTCACCCGGTTTGAAGGCGAACCTCCGCGGCTCGACTCAAGTGCAGCCCACCATCATCTCTCCCATCTCCCCCATCCAAGAGCAGAAAAGCTCATTAGTACGTAGCTCGCTCTGCTGAAGCAGGAGCGGAGAGCCTTGAGGGCATTTCGTATGCCCTACCCGGGCAAACGCATCATATTGATGAGGTCCACGACTATCAAAATGAAAAAAAATTATTCAAAACACACGTTTATACTCTTAACTTTATATTTTATCACTAAGGTGTTAAAGACATCGCACATATTCAGTATTCCATCCGAAATTGAATAATTTCATTCCATCAGGACATCATTCCATAATTAGAGTCCCTTCACTGATCTTAAGTTCACCGGTGACGAAGTCGAATATTATATCTGAATTTAAAACTTTCAAATGGATTATGACTATGCCGAGCAAGCAATGATGACTCTCCGAGTTCTTTCCAGTAAAAATCGATGGCAACACTACCACGTTAATCACAAAATTCAGTAATAAAGTATTTCTTCATTTAACCGTTCTTAGTTTCTACGGTCTTGTTTTCATTCAAAGTGGTTACATCGTTCTTTCTTCGTCTCTTGCTTGGCGAGATCGTTTCTTCAACTAGATAATCATCAATAAGAATCCCCCCATCCATATTTCGGGGCTTCGACAGGGACGTAGTAGCCTTATGATAAATATAATGTACTCGGCATATATATATATATATATATATATGTATATATATATATATATATGTATGTATGTATATGTATGTATGTTCGTTCGAAGGTTTCCGCGGCGATGAGTTGGTGATTTCCACATTTTTCGGGCTGCGTCCGCGTATGTCGTTTAAATGTACAACAGTTTCGCCAGCTATCCTGCTGGCGTCCTCAGGTCAAGGATGAAAAGAAGCTTGTTGTCCCGTCTTATATAGGAAAAATCCGGCGCCAAAACCGGGAAATTTCTTGGCCAATCAGGGAACGTCCTCATATTTGCGCGGAATAATTCTTTTCCACGCACTGTGGAGTGGATATCCATCCTCTCTGTTAAAATTTTCTGGCCTTTTAACGATTTCAATGGCCTCTCTGATTATTCTCTGGAAGTATTTTCCTTCTTTCGCTATTATTTTAGCGTCGTCGAACAGAATAGAGTGTCCAGGTTCACTCCAGGCGTGCTCAGCGATGGCCGATGCTCTAAACTGTTTGGCCTTGGTTGCCCTCTGGTGTTCACTCATGCGTGTTTTCAGCGCTCTGCATGTTTCACCGATGTACCATTTGCCACAGGAGCATGGCACTTGGTACACGCTTTCTGATATTAACGGTGAAATTCCATCCTTGGGTCCGGGTAGGGTGTCAGCTATCTTGGTGACGCAGTTGAATCTGGTCACCAAGAATAATCAGAGAGGCCATTGAAATCGTTAAAAGGCCAGAAAATTTTAACAGAGAGGATGGATATCCACTCCACAGTGCGTGGAAAAGAATTATTCCGCGCAAATATGAGGACGTTCCCTGATTGGCCAAGAAATTTCCCGGTTTTGGCGCCGGATTTTTCCTATATAAGACGGGACAACAAGCTTCTTTTCATCCTTGACCTGAGGACGCCAGCAGGATAGCTGGCGAAACTGTTGTACATTTAAACCACATACGCGGACGCAGCCCGAAAAATGTGGAAATCATATATGTATGTATGTATATATATATATATATATGTACGAGGGTCATCCGGAAAGTAGTACCCGTTCGTGAAATAAAGACACAAAAGTAAATAGAACGCTCATCGTCGTGTGTGTTCCCCCTCCCCATGTTGAAGTTGCGACACCACCGCCGAACAGACGACTCGTCCATTATATTGTCTCCATACACCTCCTTTAATTGGCGATGAATATCACATGGGCGAACGTTTCTTGCATTGAGGAATTTAATCACTGCCCTCACTTCACAACCCAACTGGCGTTCTCAATTTTTTTAAACATTGTAAACAATCACAGAAACAACACAGGCAATGCTAGCGTCACGCAACTTGGCTCAGAGAAGGCAGACAAGCCACTGAAGCTATCTGACCTCGTCCAGCGGCTACTCGCGTCGTCAGCACTTCATGCGGCACGAACGGGTACTACTTTCCGGATGACCCTCGTATGTATATATATATATATAAAAACACAGATGTAGATTTTTAGAATATAGAGACACAAAGAAAGGACACTCACAATTAGTTATTTGACGTTTCGACAGCACGGCTGTCGTAAAAGTTTTAGAAAACGAATTTTTGACAATAATTTGAACACCATTCAATGTAGTATAAATCACGGTAAATCTGGTTCTAAACAGCAAAACTTAATTCTTTTTCGAATTTTGTGGATATAACAACGTTCACGCATCTATTCAACGTGTTTATATACGTATGTGGGTGGGAAAAAAGTTTCTAGCGTCAGAGTTTTAAGTAGGAATCATCTTTTATTTCAATTTGGCCGATTAATTAGTTTATAGCATGCGAACGAGCATCCCAAATTAGAGACTTGGAAGATAAAGCCATTACAAAGGCATGGCGGATAATTCAGTTAAAATGCAGCCCAATATAAACCATTAATTTCGATCCATAAGTCCATAATTCCACGGCTAACTGGAAAATATTTCCTCTTTAAGGAAGCAAGCACCCAATATGCATACAAATACGCACTTCGAAACCAGAATTATACAGAGTATGTAAGGATCGCGCGGAGTGAACACATTACCACAGTGAGAAGTTCTGCTTTCAGAGGATTGGTTTGAGGAATCCTCAAAATTCTGGAACCTTTCGAAGAAACCGGGAGGAGCCCCTTCATATAAGAAGGCCATAAAGTTCCAGGGGATGGAAAAGGGAAACTCATTCGGAGGGGAAAACCTGAGCTGCCTTTCAAAGCTGAAAGTAGAACCCAGGGAAAGATCTCAGACTATATGCATTTCCAAAACCTTGATTTTTCACTGTTTTGAAAAAAAGGAAATGGACGGAATTGGTAAGAAATTGATCGTGAGGAAACTATGAAAGAACCTTGTGAGTACTTTCGCATCTTAACTTCAATTAGAAAATACAAATGCCGTATCACACGTACGTATATTTACCATACCTCATCCCATGGCGTATCCCCATGGCAACTTTGATGACAAGAAATAAATATCTTGCCTAATGGCACTGGCCGTGGGAAGGGCTTGTTGAGGGGCACTGTTCTGCGGGACCTTTTGTCGGGGGAAAATGAACTTTATCCCTCATCCCACCTCCTAAAACTCCCCCACTCTCCCTCAGCAGGCCTTCCACCCCTCCTCCCCTCCCCCCCTCGTGCTCCTCGATTCTGATCTCCCAAGACCAGGCAGCCCCCATTCATTCCCTATTCATCACATATCCTCTCTCCTCCCCACCCCTCACTCTCTCCCAACCCCAATCTCACTCCATCCCACCATTCCCCTCCCTCCACAGACCCTGAAACTAGGATCTCTGCCAAGCTATTGATTCCTCATTGACCCGTCAGATGGCTCCCAAGGAGACCAAACTCTTTCCCCCCCTCATTCCCCTTCTCCCTTCTTTTTTCACCTTTTAATTTTTTTCTCCTTTTTTTACCTTCCATGAAGGAAGAGGAGAAAGAGCAAAGGGGTGGAGAGGGGGAGAGGGAGTGGGGTGGGTAATAGGGGGAGGGGGGAGATCAGAGAGAGAGAGAGGGGGGAGTGGGAGTGGGTTTATGGGGGTTATGGCTTAATAATGTAGCGAGAAAATGACTTTATTCCTTTTAGGAGGGGCGGAGGAGGAAGCAAAGGTTAATTGTGGAATCTTTCGATGCTGGGATTTTTCGCCGCGGAAGAGGGGCAGGGCGGAAATAGAACGCTTCTTTCCCTCTCGAGAAATCTTTTTGAAAATACGCATGCCCCGCCACCGAGAGAGCACACCGCAGGGGAGCGCGCAAAGCCGCCTTAGAAGAGGTGAGTAATACTGGGAGTTTGACACCCCACACGGACACACGTGTAACTGGGAAGTCTGCAATCCTCACCACGGAATTATTATCGGTAACGTCACCGAAAAACTAGGATAGTGATAAATCATTGGTAGTTAGGGTGTAGGAGCTGTGATGAAAATACGTGTTTTATTTCATCTATTTGTAGCCGTTTTTTTAGTTTGAATATTCTTAAAATTCAGACACGTTGCCCTTAAAAGGAAAATTAATCGGAGGTTGCTTAAATTTGCCAAATAGTCATGTATGTCTGGAGATTCATACTTATTTCATGAAATCAGAGCCATACACTTTAGTGTCCAATAATACGTGAGCTGGAAGCCTTTCATACTTCATCAACATCATTGGCCTTTCAATCCTTTGATTGGTTGACTGCAGCCCTACATCCTACCCTATTTCATGCTAATTGGCTTAATTCCTGGTATTTTTTGGATTGTACTTCGGCCTTCCTGTTGGGACTTTTCCCTCTATTTTTTCTCCTATTATATTCTTCACGATTTCATTGTGCCTCAGGGTGTGGCCAATTCATCTGGTTCTTCTTTTCTCTATGGTGTTCCATAAGGTCTATTCTTCGTCTATTCTTCCGTATTTTTTATTTTTTTATTTTATTTTATAGTTACGTTGCAAATAGGAGATCTTCCTGGTGGCAACGGTCAAGTTTGGTCACTTACAACGAAAATTACATATATACTACCTTGATAAAAAATTTCCCGGAATTTATTCAGAAAATTAAAAATACAAGTTTATTCATCTAAATCTATATTGTCCCCTTCAAAGTAATCCCCATCGACTGCAACACACTTATGCCAGCGCTTGATCCAATCCTCGAAACATTTTTTATATTCGGTTTTCGGTATGTCCATCAGTGCTTCCTGCGATTTTTCCATTACTTCCTCTCGGCTGCTAAAACGCGTTCCCCGTAATGGTTTTTTAACTCGATTGAACAGAAAGAAGTCACAGGGAGCCAAATCAGGTGAATTCGGTGGCTGTTGGATGGTATTTGTTGCATTTTTCGTCAAAAAATTACGAATAATGATAGCACTGTGCGACGGTGCGTTATCATGGTGCAAAATCCACGAGTTTTCTGCCCACATTTCTGGTCTCTTTCGGCGAATTGCTTCACGCAAACGTCTCATAACACCCAAATAATACTCTTTGTTTACTGTCTGGCCTTCTGGCAAAAATTCATGATGCACTACACCGTTGAAATCCGTCAGCATTGCCTTCTTTTTTGACTGAAAACGACGTGGTTTTTTTGGTCTCGGCTCATTTGGTGAACGCCATTCACTTGCCTGATGTCTGGATTGCGTGTCGTACTCATAAACCCACGTCTCGTCTCCAGTAATGATCCTTTTGATGAATGTGGGATCGGATTCAGCCTCGCAAATAATGTCTTTTGCGACGTCAACACGGTCTCTTTTTTGCATGAAATTGAGGTCTTTTGGCACCAACTTTGCTGCTACACGACGGAAACCCAAATCATTAACCACAATGTCTTGGGCGGATCCATAGGCAATGTTCAAGTCCTCCGCTATTTCTCTGATGGTTAATTTGCGGTTATTGACCAACATTTCTTTTACTTTATCAATTTTTTCACCGACTTTCGATGTCGATGGTCTGCCACTGCGTTCATCATCTTCGATTGACTCACGACCACTTCTGAACCGCTCGTGCCACTGGTAAACGACCGTTTTTTTTAGAGAATCGTTGCCGAAACACTTTTCCAACATTTCCAACGTCCGTGCGCCACTAAATCCGTTTTTTACGCAAAATTTAATACAAGTTCGTTGTTGCAAATTTAAATCCATTTCTGAAATTGTAAAAAATCGCCAACACACACAGAGATAGATGTACTCTTGGCTACGTAACTTTTGCAAATGTCAAGTTATGACACTAAGATTTAAAGGGAATATCAACAACAGATGTACCAATTTAACAAAAAAAACAGAACTCAAATCGGAACGATGGGAGCGCCACACGGTGGTTATTCCGGGAACTTTTTGATCAAGGTAGTATGTATGTGTGTGTGGATATGTATGTATATGTGTAGGTATGTGTATGAATATAGGTATTTATGTGTGTGTATGTATGTGTATGTATGTGTATGTGTGTGTCTATATATATGTATATACTTTTTTCTTTTCGATGTGCAAATCTGTGTTAATGAATTGATGTCTGTCTATATGTATTTATGTGTACATATGAATGTATTTTTAAGTTTAATGGCTAATATAATATGTATATGACGATGGGTTAAATGGAAGAAGGGACCGTTTGGTCTCAATTTCGCCCAAATAAAGACCACTATCTATCTATCTATCTATCTATCTATCTACAGACAATATTTTAAATAACTACAATGAAGTTTATTACCCAGCGGCTGCTTTACATTTATACTTAAAACTTCTAAAATTGGATGGAAAGGGCTCAAACAAACCTCCAGGCAGCTGGTTCCACTCAATTATGGTTCTATTTAAAAAAGAGTATTTTTTCTTATTTATTTTTTGCATCCTTACTTTTATTTTAAATCTATGGTTGTTTTTTCCCTTAAAGTTAGCCTCTTCATTTCCATAAATACCATTGAAGTATACCTCTTCATTTATTATTTTAGCCGTCCATTTAATCTTAGGCATCCTCCTCCAGCACCAGGTTTCGAAGTCTATTAGTAATTTTTGGTCTACTTTTCCGGTAGCCTATTCTCCTGATCCATAGAGTACCACGATCCATACGAATGTGTTCACGTATTGTTTCCTCGTCTGTGGCACTATATCCTTTGAACACAGCAGTTATCTTCTCATTGTGAATGCTCTCTTAGCTTGAGCTATTCTTCGCTTGATGTCTGTAGTACTTATCCAGTTCCATGAGATAGTACTTCAGGAATAGGTGAAGGAATCCACTTACTCTATTTTTTGTCCTTTCAGTGTGACCGCTGTATTCCGCTTCTCTCTTTCACATACTAGGATTTTAGTCTTCGTCTTGTTTATTTTCATGCTGGATCTTTGTAGAACTTGATCCAATACTTCTAGTGATCTTTGAACCTGGTTTTCTGCTATCATTGCAATATCGTCGGCGAATCGTAGCATATTTATCTCCATTGATCCTAATTCCGTTGAATCCGATGCCTTGTGCTTCTTTTATCGCCTCCTCCTGGCATATGTTGAACAAAGCAGGTGAGAGGTTGCATCCTTGTCTAGCTCCTTTGTAAATTTTAGCCACCCATTTATCATTCTAATTGTGGCTACCTGCTTCTAGTATAGCCAATAGATTATTCTTCTGTCATTGTAATCTATTCCGAGTTTTTCCCTCAGTCCAAACATCTTGTTCCATTCCACATGGTCGAATGCTTTCTCCAAGTCCACGAATGCCACATACAGTTCCTTGTTCACATGTATTGTTTTCTCTATCATGATTCTCGGACTGAGTATGGCTTCCCTGGTTCCTCTGTTCTTCCTAAAGCCAAATTGGTTTTCCGATAGGCTTTCTTTAATTTTCCTTTCGATCCTTCGACGTATTATTCATGTAAGTATTTTTGATGCATGTGACACAAGACTCAAGGTTCGGTGATCCTCACATTTCTCTGCCCTCGTCTTCTTTGGTATCGCAATCATCACACTCCTTTGAAAGTCTTCAGTTAGTCTTCCTTCATTGTAGCTATCTTTAATTATTCCATACACATTGTCCTTGGCATTGTTACCAATTACCTTGATGATATCTCCGTCAATTTTGTCTTCTCCAGGAGGTTTGTTTCTCTTAGGGACATTTACTTCTACGCATCACCTTCTGAGGAACTTTTATCGAATTCACTTCTCGGTATGCATGGGCTCTGTATCCGTTTCACTCTCACCCTTCATCGGGTTTTCTCCCAGCGGCCTCCGGCCTTGGTAGAGTTCTTCGACGTATTACGTCCATCTTTTGCCAATATCTTCACCTTATATCAGTGTATCCACGTTTATTTCCCTGATGTTGTTGCTTTTCATTTTCCAGAATAGCCAGCAAAATATAGTTATATTATTTTCACGTCTACTCTTCACGGTGTGCCATGGAAATATTCCAGCAATTTGAAATTTCACGATAACTCTAAAAATAAAATGGCTTCAACTACTATTAAGGGTACTGGTGTCAACACTGAGTGTGCCTGACATGGTCGAGGACAACGCCACAGTTAGACAAGACAGACAACTAGACAGTGGCTAAGTAGTATTACTTTACTAGTAAGGGACTCTCTCACTAGATAATTAATGCTGCTAAGGAACTGTCTAGTTCACATGTTAACTTTTTGGATTGACAGAGATGAATCATTAACTCTCATTCAATGATGTATTTCAGTTTCTCCTCTTTAACTACTCAACAAGCAAATGCTCCTCTGTGGTGCGTGTTGCAAATGCATCTGCTATGTTCACGCCATTGTTGCACCATATTGCTTTCTATTACCATGCTGCTGCTAACCGTAGGGCACTCGTCAAATCAACAAACCTAACCCTCTTGCCGAATAATTGGACAATGGGATACCATTTTGAAATTTTAGACCACCTTCAACGATTTCACTTGATTCACCCTCGTATAATTACAATACCAGGGTTTTCAGTTCTAAAAAAGACGCCAAATAATAACGCCTGCACTTATGTCACATCATGTAGCTGCATCCGTTTAATAAAAGAACTCATACTCGCCTTATCTCATTAAGCAAGAATAACAAAAGTACACTCTATTACGAATCAAAAAATAATTTTTTCCGCGCAAAACCCAAAGGAGGGTTGAGCAGTCCTCTTTTTTTAAGGCAGAAATGTGAATTTCACGATAAAATAGGTGTTCACGGAGGTGGGAGATGAGAGGTTGAGAACGAATTCGAGACAATCATTATCGAATCACACGTCACGAAACAGGTGAGCCCATGAATTTCGGTGCATGAGGGCGTGCTTTGTATGCACGTGCACTTGGGTCCTCCGTATTGGCGATTAGATCGCCATGCAAGCAGGGAGAAATAAGGCCGTTAGAAGGTGAGACGTGATGAGAAGCCATTCGTCCACTTCCTATCCCCTTTGAGGGGGTGCAGAAATTTGGCATTCGTACATTATTATTTAAAACGGATTGCCAAATTGTCACGCTTCCTGTGCTCCCCAATGGATGAAATTGTAACGACGGAAGTAATAAGAAACGGAAAGTTTGAATATTATATATTATATTTTGCAAATTGTTATGAAGTTTAAAAAATTCTAATTTTAGAATCACGCGTTCATACTTTATATTACTTAACAAGCGATTTTTTTGGAATAATCTGATATCCCAATATATTGGCCCCGTTTATGTACGAAAATTGCAATCAAAACAATATTCATCAAATATTTTCAAGCAATACATTCAGAAAGGACGAAATTGCCAAATTTTAAAACCCTTAATGTATTCGAAATTTTTTTTTTCAACTTCATGGAACACATATTGATTTATTTTAAACATACACGTGCATATCATATTTCTTTAATAAATACGATTTAAAACCTAATGATTTATGGCTGGGTCTAATCATCAAAGATTCCTTACCTGACCAATGATATTGAGGAACCCATATTCATTTTTATCCTTTTCCTTAGTTTAACCGGTATCATCAATCGTAATGTTTTTTTTTGGAAAATAATATTCCTCTCCTGAATTTATATGAAAAAAGGAAAAAGTTAAAAAATATTTTTAACCATCAGGGACCAAAAAATTGTTGCATTATTGTTTTTTCGTTGGGAATAGAAACCCAAAGTATTTATAAGTGAACGGTGCCGGCACCTATGATCGTGGAGCAGAGAATAGAGACAGATCAACCGACCTATATCGCATTCGTTTACCACGAGAGAGCCGCTAATATGTGGGCTGTAATATGATGCTATGTACTGGAGATTGAAACAGATTACAAAGAGATCAGTTAGATTAGGTCATGTGAAAGTAAGGAAGAAGCTAAAATAAAGAATGGAATACGGCAAGCCTGCTCATTATTCCCATAATTAATGTGTGCATTGAGAAGGCAATTAACCAGATATAGGACAAGATGAGAGTTGGTGCATGAATTCAAGGAGAAAGGATTAGTAAACCGTGATTTGTGAACGACAGAGCTCTTCTGGCAGAGAAGAAAGAAGACCAAACAAGAGCAACGGCCAATATGCAGGAGGGGATGAAAAGTTACAACCTAAAGATAAACAGGATTAAAACTAATATAATCGCGTGCAGTCTAAGTAGGGGAGATAATCTCCAAGTGAGGCGAGGGAAAGACACACCGGGGCAAAGAGGAAAGTTTTGCTGTTGACCGAAGAAGAAAGAGGAATATAGTAAGCACAAACGAATGGTGTAGAACGCTTTCTATTAGAGGAGGCCACTGTTCAAGTAAAGACATACTGGAATGGACATTAGGAAGCATATGACCTCATATGAAGGACAACTAAAATAAGAAGAGGGACATATATTGATTGGTCACATTCTGAAAGATGTTGAAGATCATTATTGAAGGAAATATCGAGTGAAAAGTTACAGGGGGCGACCTAGGATGAACGATGAACGATTCGGGCAGATAACGGCAAATGTAGGCGCGGAGACCTTTAAGGGAATGAAGAGATTAGCAGGGACCAGAATATTTTATGTAGAGGAACTGAAAACCTATCCTCGCAATTATAACCCGTGATGATGACTTTAGAGCCAATGATAATCTATTTTCATTATCCTTGACCTTTGTCTATGCCTTCTGAACTTCAGGATATCACGGTTATATCATATCAACGCATATTTTAGTCAGAAATGTCCACTTCACATTTCAATCTTATTGTGAAAATTTCACCTCTTGTGATGGATTATAGTTACATCTTTTGGTCACTATTGATGTGTTTGATTTCACTTCATCATACTATTTACTGCATTTTTTTAAATTATTATTTAATGGTAAAAGTGTAATAGTTTTTATTTCGTTTATTTTCTTTAATATTTCATACCCCTGTAGTATTAATCAGTGATTTTATTACCTCCACATTTATATTCGTACATGAGTTCTCCTTTTGTTTCTTCCCTTATTTTTCGTGGATTGCTTTAATTTAATCACTTATTTTTCTATAATTTAGTTAATTGTAACATAAGCATTATCTATCTGCACGTTTTCACCCGTTTTTTACACTCCTCCCTTCATGAGTGGGTGTTTTCCTGCAGTGGGTTTTTTGCCAAGGATAAAAGCCGTATTCCGCACGTTTTTCTCACAATTTTGCTTATCTTTCTACAGTCTTTATACTCATGCATATTCATTGTAAATCGGTTGTCAGATTCTAGTTACTTTTTATATTATTTAAAAATCTTATGTAATTATACTTCCTATGAATGTATTTGACGATGGGTTAGATGGAAGAAGGCACCGCCAGTCTAAATCTCGCCCGAATAAAGCCTAATTATTATCATTATCAACGACTCCTAGGAACCAGCACCTATAAATTGTAGCCTACAGCGTTCGTCCGGAAAATAAGTGTACTGACTCCTGGGCTGGGCGTGCCGCTCCAGGCGCGCCCAGCACCGCTCTGACGGGCTGCGATTGGAGGGGGGTATGTTGGCAAGCGACGCTGAAAAAGGCAGTCGGCTCTGAGCTGTAGTGTAGTGAGGAGCTCTGTTAACGCGAACCTCCACGCTCGACCCACGTCACGGAACGCGATGCCGAAGTTTTTGGAGCAGCGTTATTCCATCAAATTTGCGGTAAAGCTTGGGAAATCGTCTACCGAAACTGTCGGTATGATTAACCAGGCTTACGGGGAGTCAGCCATGTCCAGAAACATGATCTTTCGGTGGCACAAGATGTTCGTGGAGGGCAGAGAAGAGGTCGACGACGAGTCTTCGAGAGGTTCCCGATGATTCCTTCGCGGGAGCGCTCCAGGAATGGGAACGCCGCTGGAACAAGTGTATCGACTCACAAGGGTCCTATTTTGAGGAATATTAGCTTAAGATATGTAAAAGTGTAATAAATTTTTTTTCCTGAGCTCGGTACACTAATTTTCCGGACGAATCCTGTACATACGAGCACCACTAAAGTACCAATACTATTTTTTTTCCTTCCTGAGTCCAGCCAGTCAACTCTCTTGCAATGGATATTTTCGGAATTTTTCATCCACTTTTAGGACGACAAGATATTCAATAGAGGGCATGCCATTCTATTTCGTCTCTCTTTGACAATTTTTGATCCATTTTATCCTGTTCATAGCAAAGGAATAATAAACAACTTTTATGAGAGACATCAAAATAAAAAACGCACTAAAATATTTCTCAGTGAAAACTTTAATATTAATACGTTGATTATCATCTGAATTCACAGCTCACTGGGTACTTTTACCACTATCACTGACTTACCTCTCTCTTCAAATTTAATCACTATGCTTCACTATTATTTCACTCAAGGACTATGAAAAAATGTGTAATGCAATGTTATGCAATGTGTATAAAAAAGTGTACATTAAAAATATATCGCATAGATAATAAATATGAGAAATAAATATTACAGCATTTCCCCATTACATTTTATTGAACACCCTTTTGGTTTTTGAGCTGAAAAATAATTGTTTTGAAATTGACAACTTTTATTCGAAATAGGTGGACGAAATTTAACAGACCTTCAAGTTTATGAAATCAAGCTTATTGGTGTGGTCAATAGTTATAAATACTTATGCATCTTTTTTCTCGAGTATATTATGACCCACACTACTTAGGCCCCACACTACTTAGGTCCCACACTACTTAGGTCCCACACTACTTAGGTAGATCAGACCATAAAGATAAACTAAGGGAGATAGATTCCAGGACAGATAGGTACAAATACTCATTCTTTCCCCGAACAATCAGAAATCATAATAGTAAGAAACCGAAGTTACTTTAGAAATATTGAAAACATTGAATTTACAAGTCGGAGCAAAGTTAAGCACTGCAAAGCTGTTAGGTATAATTTCACGTGCATGTGTATGTAAGATGTAGTTAGAGTGTTTGCATGTGTGTGGGGTGTAAGTATTCATGCATGAATGTATGCCATGTTTTTTTTTTGTGGATATATGATTTTGTGGTTATTGCATGCGGTTTTTTTTCTTTTTCTTTTTCTTTTCTAAATTACGGGTGGTGTCCTAACACCCCCCGCCACACGCCCTTGCGGCGGCTTGCGGGGTATTAAGTAGATGTAGATGAAAAAGTATGACTTGCGAGTGAGCAAGTGCTACTTTTTATTTGTTTTTCAACTGATCTAAGCGTTGAGCAGTACTTTCTTATTCATATGCTTTTTTATGATTCTAGAATTGAGTTTCGGATCACTTCAATAAACACATTTGCAGTGCGAAACACCTTTATTTCAACTGATCTCTTGAGGATTGTGAAGAAGGAAGGGTGGGAGGAATCGAACAGCAGAGAATACAGCGACGCGATCAACTCCCTGAGGGCACCTTTGAACTTTGATAAAATATGAATACTTTTAAACATTCCCACGATTAATTACTTGATAGAAAATATGCAGTGTTGAAAAATTGGGATTGTTGTCGAAAATTGGGATTTTAATTCATATTATTTTCACTTTTATTATACTTCGTCAGATTTCTCACACATTGGCAAACCATTACAATCACGTGATCATATAGGTCAGGGGCCTATAGGAAATAAAAGAATGAGCTAGGGCGACAATTTCTCCTGAACTCATATTTGCTCTAATAGGGGAATTCCCATGGCAAAAACATCTTCTATTCCTAAAGGGCAGATCAACAATGAATAAAATATACTCCAGTCATGCTCTCCATATTAAACAGGTTTAGCTTCACTACATTTTTTTTCTTTTGGCAGGATCGATTAGTATGTGTGAAAGACAATTAATAACTTGGAGTGGAGTATTTTTGTTTGTTACGGTCAGGTGATACAAACAACACGAATGCCCGAATATTCGACACATTTTTCAAAATAAATATAAAAAGATGCATTTAATTTCAAAATGAATTTGATACCTATATCAATCATGCCAAAAACAAAATACGCCACTGACTAAACCCTCCAAATTAAATTATTAATATACCAATGCGATAATTATCGATTTAAAAAATAAAAAGTGAACAATTTGTCACCAATAAAAATATTTAAGTGCGAAAATTTAGTCAATAATTTCGAATGCGTTTTTAAATTAATCGAATTCAATTGTTACACCCTGTAGAATTTATTGTTCGTCGTTCGATAGCAAATGACACGCTTTCCGATTTCACTTTTGCATGTGATGTTTCTCATAACTTTTTATGATACTGATATTCTTTATGATACTCGGATGACATGATATTCAAAGATAGTTGACCTCTTTATTTTAAATCCACTTGACAATATTTATTCGATTTTTTTGTACATGGGGCCAGATACCATATAACATGAAAAGGATAAAAATTATTTCTGTTTAACTCTTCCAATGTGTAAATCTTTCATAATTTTTATGACTGATCAATCAATCAAATTAATCAACTGTGCTCAACAATATGTGGAATATTTTTTTAGAAGTAGATAATATTTTCATAGAGACCTTTATTTTCTTTTTTAGTTTTTTTTGTATTGACATGATTTGTTGTAGTACTCTGATTAATTATTTTTGATTTGTTTCTTTTGGTGATTTATTTTGATTTTGGTGTAGCATACATTCGCACGTAACTTAAATGAAACCCTGACTCAGATATAACCTCAAGGTTACCTAAAACTGTAGGGTGACCTACAACTAAATTTTTATTCTTTTTGCAATTTTTGTGAGTTTGCCATCAAGTGGAAGAAAATAATAATCTCTATCCATAAAAAAGAATCAAACTACAGCCTTAAAAATGCTCTATTTTAACAGTCAGCCTCTATTTATCTGTCCAGGGTAACCGAAGGTATTGTAGGTTCCAGACTGATATGCGTAAAAGTGGGTGGGCTAAAAGTAACTCTCTAAAAATCTTTTGCTACTCATTTTTTAACAGTGTCTAGTACTCACTCTCCTTTTTATGAGCTCATCTCGTTCCAGGCATAGTGAACTTGGCAAGGAGTCGCTGGTATTGTCCTAGAAAAAATATTCTCCCAGGCGAATAATAAACGCTGCTGTAGTGCAAGTAACCAGCGCCTTGGAGAGAGACACTCCCCGCAATTGAGTCCCGCCCTTCCATCTCCTCCCCGAGCACTCCTTACGACGGCTGGGAATGCAATCGATACCTCTCTCACTCATTCTCTCCAGACTCTTTTTACTCCCACGTAGCATAAATTGAAATGAACGGCAAAAGTGACGGAATATCCTTTCTCATCTTTTTCCCTTCCCTGCGAGAAAATGCAAGGGAAGAAGAGAGAGGAATTGATGCCCTCTAGAGATGAACAAGGGGTCGCACCTTGAACCATTTCCTCAACTATTATTAAACGAATGACGACGCTGAATATCGACATTACCGAATCAAATAATGTATTTTTGTTAGCTAACGTTATATTTAGATTCAATTACAACTCATTTTCCTTATGAACCATTTATTGCTAAGAAGCCCATTTGGTAAACTTAAGTATTTAATAACCAGTGCTGAGAGTGAAATTTAAAATCTTCTGTGGTCGTGGGAATCCCACTATAACCATTTTCATTGGTCATAGTACTTGTTTTTTTATTTAATCCGTCCCGTCAGCATTGCTGGACGCTACTCTCCATCCTATTTCCTCATCAGTTAACCTCATTGTGTCGCACATGCCTTCTTTTTGGATTCTCCAATGATTTGTTTCAAGTACGTATGTCACATCCGGAACCTTTCTCTGAACTATTATCCGTTCACTTGTTTCCTCGACGACTTTCATCATCACGCCAACGCTTTCCAAATTTGCCCTTTTTCTTCCCAGTTTTCACCAGGCCTCCTTTCATTTGAACCATTTGCTTAGTCATTCGATCCGTCAATTTGATCCTCATCATTCCTCCGTCTCACCACATCTCTTAGATTCATTCAATCTTTTCTTCAATTGCAGTCCTTGTCCGTACTGTTGTGAATTATGCTTCGAAGGTGTAAAAGGGCTTCCTTTTACCCCAGGCTTTACTGCCGAATATCAACAGGATTTTCCTCTGGTAAAATTTCATTGATTTTACGGCCACTCTCCAAAAACTTACTCAATTATAGGATTGCAAACGATCCTTTCCTACGATTCTTCCCAATATTCAACACACAAGTCATTCTACCCAAACATTTTTTTGTAATTTTCGCATTCGTGTCAATCTATAATCAGAAAAAACCTAGGAGTTACTAATAATTACATTATTCCATTTATGTGCCAATAACTTTGAATGCTGAGACACCATAATTCGACACTCACTCACATTATAAATATGCTTTACTTCTCTATAACTTCTCTATGGTCTCAAATTTTCAAAATGAAAAACTTGCTGAGCATTTGACATCATTTATCACTTTTTTTGAATAGGTACATATTCATGACTCTTTTCCCTTTTGAGAGAGTTAGTCAATCGGATTTCAATTACTTCAAATATATAATTATGATGATTTTTAAGTCCACATGGCCCAAGCAAGACATTTAACTCTGAATTCCCTTTAAAGACCACTCATTGGGGACGAAATAATGAAAGATAGACTCAAACCGAAATCTCATCTTCAAATTAGATTAATCCTCAAATTTAATTAAATAATACGTATGCTGTTAGCTTGCATTAATGACATATATGTTTGTTACAAGTTTAATTGATTTTACTATTGCGGCAGTCGTTAAAAATTGAAGTATAGTTCGCCTATACGTGCTCCAAAATTTTGTCGGATTGCATAATGTGTCATATCCCAGGTGGGTAATTACACATCCTGCACTTACTTCCAGGTACTTGACAAAGAAAAAGTGCTACATCTCTGAGAAACATTTACGTCAATTCCATATTTAAATTCTCTCAATGAAATCTGTCAATATATTATATTTGTGCCAGTAACTGTGAATCATTTCAATTTTACTGATAGTGTTCATTTCAACTTTTCAGAAGGAAGAAGGAATTTCTGAAAATTTTCGAAGAACAGTTTCATATTTCATATTTTTTCACTGAGGTTTAGGAACAAGCCGCTCATGAAATGCATCTATAATCAACATTTATAACCTACAATCTCGTATTAATAGAATCTACGATAAAGTATGGATCTACAGTCAAAATATCATCATTTTTTATTTTTTGTGAGGCTTTTATAATGAATTTTATTTTCATGTTCCCCTCCTCTCTCTTATCTACGTTATCCTTTACCCATTACACATGGTGCTTGTACCTCCTGCCACTCACCTTTTTGGTGGATAGCGGGATATTTAAAAAGATAGTAGAAAGATAGATAAGTACGCCATAATAAATAAGGTGAGTTAAGCCCCGCTTTACAACTAAAAAAAATAGCAAAGATACTATCGAAATTGAGCTTTTTGTCTGTTCACTCCTGCAACACTTCCAGAGCTCAGCAAATTGATCCCCAAGCGTTCAAAACCATTTACCTTTGAGATGGACCAGAGTTCTTGCTCCTAGCCACCCAAGCATTTCTTAATCCTCTGACACTAAGATACTAACGAACTCGGAAAGGAAGCTTAAAGGCGAATTGCGTTCACGTTCCCAGCCCCGTCAGATTTCATTCTCTCCGTAGGAATTAACGGCTTTGCAGTGAATCTTTATCTCCCGTGGAGGGAAGCACGCATAGGTTGCCGTCGCAATAGGTCACATCAAGAGTGCATTTTTCCGATACGCCTCATTGAACCAGAGTCAAAGCAAGCAAGCTTCGGAGTGGGGCGTGGAAGCGGGTATTTCGCGTGCATTCAATTGGCGCAGCCTAATCCGCTGCTCGAGCGGGTGAGGAGGTTGGGGGTGTGGGGATGCTTAACGCCCAGGTGGCCGTAAAGCAGGTGGGACTCCTCCCCGGGTCCGAGATAAGAACAATTAATTCCGACACGGCGGTCTCCTGTTGGAGGCAGCGGGGCGGGAGTGTGTGTTGGGATGCACGCCGGCGATCGATCGCCCCGTTGCCGAGAGTACGATGAGGGCCCACCGTTGACGGGGGAGGGCCTGGGAATGGGAAGGGAGATGGAGCCACTTCAGTTCAGCCTCCATCACTACTCGCGGGAGCGCAATCGGAAGCAGGAGAGGCGAAGGAATGGTGGGAACAGTGCTGCCGAATCAGAGACCTGAGAAGTGGGATAACTTCGCCACGTGAGAGTCAATGATGACAATGTGGAAAGATGGAAGAAGCAATATGGGGAAGCCCGCAGAGGTTGGGAGCGAACAAATCGACGTTATCTATAGGGAAAATAAATAAAAACCCACTACGGAAGTGTTTAAAGCAGCGAAGTGTGGTGCAAGACGCGGTAGCTGGCTTGAGAAAAAATTCCCAGAACGCAATCATATTTCTTCTAAATATGAGGATAAGCTGAAAACTAATGCTCACATGCTTGAAGACCATAAACAAAATAACCTTCAGAATTACTTCCGGTAACATGTGGAAGTAACATTCTCCCTCAACACGCATGTGCAGGTTTGAGGTCTTTACATTCATCCAGTATATTTTTAGAAGACGGAGTAAGCGGAAGTATGGAGACGTGTTCTAGTGTTATGTCAACGACAGTTAAACAGTGTGACTCAAAGAGGGACTCCTACTGAGATTCATCGCCGTTTAAAGGCTGTTTATAGCGCGATTGATCGCCAATGGGATGTTGAATAAATGAGATATTATTAGGTTAACGAGAAAGGGGCAGGAATGGAGGGAAGAAGGAAATACACGTAGATTAAGAAAAACTAAGTGGTAGAATAGGATGTTGGATTGTGTTTTGTTGGGAGAGACAAGAGAATTATATGTGTAATATTATATATATATATATATATATATATATATATATATATATATATATATATATATATATATATATATATATATATAATCATTTGTATAGAAACAGATATAAGGAAAAGGGATAGGAACACACACAAAGGACGAACAGGAGAGGTGGGGAAGGCGGAATCCAGCAGATCACGAAGGTAAAAATATATATACCCATATATATATATACACATATAAATATATATATATATATATATATATATATATATGGGTCGCGTTAGTCTAGGGGTACACCGTTGGACAACTGACCGAAGGGCCTGGGTTCGATTCCCGGGCAAGCCTCTCTGGGCATCTGCAGCTCCACCCAAGGTATGTGATTTTTCAGGGGCCAGATCTCACTGAAAAACTACAACCGGCATAGGGAAAGGGACTGGCCCCCTTACCCTGATGTGTGAATTTCACACGCCGTCGGGCTTAGTACTGGGTTAACTCTACCATCACCTACCAAAACGACCTCCGAGTTGATTACTGTGTCTATGGCTATATATATATATATATATATATATATATATATATATATATATATATATATATACACACACACAAACATACATACATACACACATATATATACATATACACATATATATACATATACACACACATGCACAAACTCACACAAATATTTTTCTCATTCGCCGCTCGAGTTTATCGAGGTCCGGATCGCTATACACTCCACCCGGCCGTTTCTGATGATAACCACCAGTGCTAATTGGGACACAAATCTCAATGAGAGCGCTCTCTCTCTCCCCCAAACGGCGGGGTCCGCATTGGGACGCACCCCCTCACTCGTCTCGGCCGTTTATCGCGCCGCATTACACGTACGCACGCGTCCCTCCCCTCCCTCCCCAACTCCACGCCCCGCCAAGGTCAGGGGGCGTGCTTGTCTGGGGCGCACGCATCGATCATGCAATTAGGCAATACCGCGATTTCATGGGAGGTCATGACGCCCAAGTTGGGAGTGGCCAGGATCGACGGCGATCCATTCACTCTGCCCGTTTCTCCAGTCTCCTCCTCTTCCCCATTCCTCCAGCCTCCCTCCCCCCCTCCCGTCCTTCCCGAGTGACCATCGCAAGGGCCCACGGCGCGTGACTGCGTTGCGGCACCAGCGAGGGGAGTTGCGAAGGGTGCGAGGCCAAGGGGGGACGGGGGAGGAAGAAGGAATGGCGAAACACGTTCCCCTCCGAACACTATCTGCTTGGAGGTTCCATGGTTACCGCTTCTTCACTGCGTACGGCAATTTCACTCCATTTATGAGAGGGAATACTGTTGCAAGAAATAGATAATTATCATAATATCACTCCAATATGAACAATGACAAAACCACAGGAACCACGTACCATGCCCCGGCTCTAGGAATCGTATCTTGTCGGGGCTAACCTGTGCCAAGGGGATTGCAAGCGTTCAGCAGTGTTCCTGGAACGCTTTCATTTTGGTGTAAATTTGAGCTGGACTTCACCGACGTAGCGGACGAAACCCGAAAAATTCCAGTGGTTCCGTAGCAATTTGTCGATGCTTATGAATGTAATAAATGAAGCTCACCAAGCAGACTCTAATTCAGGGTTTGATCATATAAAGATATATTGAAGTAGTCTAATGGAGATAAACTCTACAGATAAAAACAAAACACGTATTTTAGATGAAGTTAAACGATTTCATTTATGAATGGCAAGATCTATACGGAGAATGAAAGGGCAGGGATCACTGACATTGGTTCAATTCAATTATCTCCATCTACATTTACACCTACATCAATACCCTGAGAGGCACCAAAAAGGTGTGTGAAGCACCAGGAGGAAAGGGTAAGGGATGAGGGGGTTAGGGGTTTTCAAATGGATGAGGAAAGGTAGGGGAACCTGCAAAAAAAAATATATATATATATATATATACATATATATATATATACATATATATATATATACATTATTAGGTAATCTACCGGTTAAGGTAGGTTTTTGGATGGACACAGTAACTAAATAAAACATTTTGCGACTCCTAACAAAACAAAAAATCCAGCATCCTACTCTATATCAGATCCCTCTTCATCTCTGAGTACTTTCACCCTCCCTTCATCCCGTCCAACATCCCTATCCTGTTCCTTCCCTTTCCTCGTTTGCCTAACATTCTCCCCTCTATTACAGTCTTCAACATCCCACTGCCGGACAATACCCCCTTCATCCACTTTTCCTGCCTCCAGAGGATTTCTCCCAACAAACCCCTTCATGCAGTCTATCTCTCTTCTCTAATCTTATATTCGTGATCCCTACGCCCGTAATACGTTGGGGTTCGTATTATGTTCTTAATGTCACTGGAAAAGGACCCATCTTTAAATGTGTTTAATAAGTTTAATCTATATTATAAACGCCGCTTTTTAAGGGAATCCCAGCCTAAATTTTCTACCAAAGTAGTTACGCTACTGCGTTGGTCATAACAACGTTTGACAAATCTAGCCCCCCTCCGGTGAACTCGATCGATTCCGAAATCAAACTTATTTCTTGAGGATCCCATATACTGGCAGCATACTCCAGGTCGGGCCTGATTATGATTTCATGTTCACGATAATCCATAGAGAAAGAGTATAATACGTGAGTAACAAAAAATTTAACAAATGTAATGAGGATACCGTATTGTTACATTTCAGTTTAATTAAATCAAGGAGTAGTTACTTCGTTGCTAGGTCTTTCATTTTTTAACTTCAGAGCGATGTTCAATAATGAACAAAAGTTCTGCCTGTAGGAAAACCTGACTGCAACCAGGTCCAAACCGTTCAATCTATCACTACGGTAATCACACGAGGTCTGTTTAAAAAGTATCACGACCATTGTGTTTTTTCGAAAATTATTTATTTATCCATGAGTATCTATTTCGTCCCCTTCATAGTAATCCTCCTTACATATTATACACTTGTGCCAACGTTGTCTCCAATCCTCGAAGCACTTCAAACAATCATTTTTTGTCATCCTGTTCAGGTCCTCCTTCGATGCAGTCTTTATCTCGTCAATCGTAGCGTAGCGTCGTCCTTTCATGGGCATCTTCAGTTTCGGGAACAATAAAAAGTCACCGGGGGCCATATCTGGGAAATATGGTGGTTGCTGCATCATTAGTGATTTGTTTTGGGCCAAAAAATCGCGCACAAGTAATGATGTGTGAGCGAAGGGGTGTTGTCATGGTGCAAAAGCCAATTTTTGTTCTTCCACAAAACCGGGCGTTTGTGGCGGATTGTTTCGCGCATAAATGGCACGTAATATTCCTTATTTATCGTTCTACTCTGTGGTAAGAACTCATGATGCACCACGCCCCTGCAATCGAAGACAACTGCAAGCAAAACTTTCACATTCGACCGAACTTGGCGCGCTTTTTTCGGCCCTGGCTCGTGCTGCAGCTTCCATTGGGATGATTGAGCTTTAGTTTTCACGTCATAACCATAAACCCATAATTCGTCACCGGTTTTGACCCTCTCTCTGGAGCAAATTTGGGTCGTCGTGGACATAGTTCAACAACTCATTAGCAATGTTAAAGCGCTGTTGTTTTTGGTCGAAATTATGCAATTTTGTTACGAATTTTGCGGCGACCCGTTTCATGCCCAAATCATTGGTTAAAATCAAATGGTACGAGCCAATCGATATGTTTAGGTCCTGTGAAACTTTTCTAACGGTGATTCGACGATTGGCCAATGCTATTTTCTTCACTTCATCAATGTTTTTGTCTGTTGTCGACGTGCTCGGGCGTCCGGCACGCTCTTCGTCGTTCACATCTTCTCGGCCCTCTGAGAAAATTTCTTAGCACCGATAAACGTTGCTTCGATCCAAGGTAGCTTTTCCATATGCCACAGTCAATATTCGGAATGCGTCCGCGCACTTAATTTAGTTTTTGATACAGATTCTTTGATCCATTTTTTGGTATAGGCAAAAATCGAAGACAAGCCAAAACATGTCCAAGCAAAACAGCTGTCAACAATTATCTGAGCATTCAAAATGGCCGATAATTTTGGCATAAGTGAGACACATAAGTACCAACATAACGCCACAAAAAAATCAAATACACGTAACCTGCGAAAATCCAAAATTCGCGATACTTTTTGAACAGACCTCATACATCGCCAACACATATGCGAGGCTATATGTTGCAATTGACTCCTGAGAGAATCAATATGCAACTCTGCGTCCTATGGTTTACGCAGATTATAATGCATACCGTTATAAAAAGAAAAATGATGAAAATTTAATGGCTTGCGATATGCTGAGGAGCCACAAAGGATTTCTCAGTACGTAAAATAACTTGAATCAGTTTCACTTGATCCCCCATTACATTTTTAAGACCAATTTTCTCGCAGTCCAAGATTATTCAGTATCTTTGTTCTAAAAGAAAGAAGATACATCTGAACTCGATTATTAGATTATACTGAAATATTTGACAATATTTTAAACCAGTTTATACGCTTTTTATTCCTATTCGTCCCACTTGGTACGAAAACGTAATCTCAGAGTGTATAGATCTCAATCTTCCCTCATATTAACCACGGATATGATAAATTAAATATAAATGTCCACCTTTACGGCAATTGAATAAGATGTATGTCATGGTATGAGACATCAAAAATGAACGCAAGGGATTTTGAAAGGCAATAAAATGTTAAATATGTGATGGAGATTAGATCGTTATGCACCAAAATTATTATGAATAGCAACCAAAAATAATAAAGTCATAACTGTGAATCCAATTTCGACTGAATATTTAAACAACAAGTCTTTATCCATAATTTTATCAAATGCATTCCCTGTAACCAACAGACAACTGTGATTCATAAAGTTTGGAAAATAAATGGGTTTATGAAAGTAATAAATCATATTTTTTAAACTCTCTTTCAACTCTGCTTTAATTTACTTTTAGATTCACTATGTTTAAATACACTGCCAGAGTTAATTACCGGCGAGTTTCATTAAATATCGGTAAAATATCGGTAAAAAGATACTACTCAAACACCTAACTACTTAGCAACAGTGGAAACTGATTTCTTAAAGAAACAAATCTTAATCAGTTTATTTTAGTTAATTAATAAAAGCGTCCATTTGGCCTTAAAAATAACCATTCTCATAATTACGAATATTGAATTATTTTTCCTGAAATATTTCACGCTTAATTTGTATAATCAGCTCTTTCCGCATGAATATCAGTGAAGTTAAATAAATTTGAGCAAAGCTCCCACTTACGGATATAGAAAGAGTGTTAAGTAACTTATATTACCTTATTCTTTTATCACGGAATTTTCAATTTGAGTAGATATCTTAATTATTACTGATTAATTCTGCCTCTCTAATTATGACTTGGAACACCAAAAATAGTGCCCCAAACGGTTCCTTTTTTGGCAATTCTGCTCTCACCCAAAACGTGCGTTGTTTAAAAAATATAAAATCGAGATTTTTTTTAAAACTTTCAGGCACTGCAAATCACATCCCTTTAAAAAGATCGTTACCGGGATACCGAAAAGGCATAACAATGCCGACGCTGTTTCCAACACCAATCACGTCGGTAACAAACTGGAGTGACGTCGAGGGTACAAGCCGCGCAATAATTCTTTATAAAAGGTTTCTCCCTCACCCTCCCTCTGCATTCACGGTGGGGACATTAAATGGCCGCTGGTTCCCTTGTCACGCCGTCAAGGGCTCTGGGTCCATTGATGATGACGGCTAACGCGGGCCAAAGAATGTAAGCTGCGGAAGGGAAGACGGAGATTGACGGCGAGTCGTCCATCATCCGAGTGGCGAGGAAGGACCGACTCCCCCCGCGGAACTAAACTCCACTTTTCCCGCAGTCTCCCACTCCGGGTAGTTTTATCGGACGAAATTTATTACTTGACCTCAGGGCACCGAAGTGCACGCACCTCGGGTTCATGACGCGGTTACTAGAACTAAGGAGCTGTTGCTTTTCTCGTTCCACGCAAAAATCTGCCGAAGGTGGTAACGGGCAAGATCAATTGTGTGATGACCTTGATCACTTGAGAATTTTGTGGAAAATAAAAACATAAATAGTAGCCTCTCATTTTATTCTCATCTGATTTAAGTGATTGCCTTTTGAATATTTACTATCGAGCAAAATAATGCTCTGGTTTTAAATACTTCAGAGTTAAAAATCTGCTCGAATAAGGAAATTTACATCCGAATTATTTTCGCTTCACTAGTACTGAAACATGCTCTATTTAGAGATCGGGCAGTAATGATTAGATGCTGTTGAATTAGGGAAGGGGTTAAAATAAAGACATAAAGGAGGCAAGGCTGCTATTTATCTCCGTTGCTATTCAAAGTGTATTCTGAGAAGGGACGTAAATAAATCAAGGAATAGATAAGAGGCAGCATTAAATTCAAGCAGATAATAAAAGCATGCTACGATACGAGGAGGGCATAACTATAACAACAGAGAATTTAAGAGAATAAACTATGGCGCAAGTCAATATAAAAAAGGCAATGAAGTATTGAAAACTCAGGATTATAGAGTCTGTAATGAAGTCTGCAGTCGAAACCCTGAAACAAGTGATAGAGTTTTGTAAGATGTAAAAGGGATATGGTAAGCAAAATAGGTATTGAAAATAAGGATTTCTATCGAAGAAGCTCGTATTAATAGCATACATACTAATATAGGCATAAGGAAGAGATTTATTATGAGTTACATATGGAGTTAACTTTTCTACGAATGTGAAGCTTATGGTTGACAGGGGAAGACATAAAGATAGAGGTCTTTATTAGAGCAAAATTGAGACCAAATGATCCCATCTCCCATTTAGCCGATGAAACCCAGGGGAAGCTGAGAAGAGAAGATCGTAGATGATTGAAATATGACGCTCTCAAAGAATGATGGAAATAATGTAGATGCACAGAGTAACAACTGAAAAAAAAATTCGAAGAGTGGATGAAGGGAGAATCGTATAGAGGGAATTTACCTGAAGAGGAAGGTGAAAATGGATGGAACATATATGTATATATATATATATATATATATATATATATATATATATATATATATATATAAATACAGATTCTGAAGACGACAGCCGTGCTGTCGAAACGTCAAATAACAAATTGTGAGTGTCCTTTCTTTGTGTCTCTATATTCTAAAAATCTAAATCTGTGTTTTTACATATTTGTGCGTCGCCGAAGAGCGTTCCATTTCGAAGATATGATATATATATATATATATATATATATATATATATATATATATATATATATATATATTCATATATATGCCCATAAGACATTGATTGAAAACCCCTCACGATGACCTAATTGCAAATGATATCCTGTTTGTATTATTTTTTACTTTTATCAACCATAACCTCATTTCCAGCCTGCCGGAATTACTGGAAACGATTGTATCCATGATAACTCATGTTGAATTCGTCACTGAGCAGTAAGTTAAGAGTAATTAACCCGAAAGTTAGCTCGGCGAAATGGAAAACGATGAACTTACCGCCATAATTCTCAATTACTCTAAATTGCGCAGCATTTAATCCAATTTGGATAACACCTAATAAACAGTGCACTTTTTGTTTTTGCAAGAGACAGCTCTCACATAAATGGGAAATCAATATGATGAGACTACATAAAATGTGTAATATTAATAACACTTTAAGACTTTCAAAAACCATACGCCTTCTGAAACGTGGCACTAATATAAAAACAAATTTCGCCGCCTCACAAGAAAGGTATGTTGCCACCACCAAATACAACTTCCATGACCCAGGAGACCTATTTGATGGGGGCGAGAATATTATTATTTGGAGAAAAGGAAGGCCTAGAGGTTTACCTATACTTAGTTATGCAGTAGTGACGAGATGGCGCAAAACTGCTCCGAGCTGACAATTCGGACTTCACTTTTTTTCTCTCCTTGCTTCGCCTCAATGAAAACCCCATGTGATAACTCTAAACTGCCTACGGTAACAAAATTAATGGTGGGAGAAGAACTTACGCCTCCCCAATCCCCTTTCTTTGCTCATGCGGTGTGACGCAGATGGATTATTCAACGAGGGAATTGCCCCGGACGGACGGATGGACGCCCTCCACGTGGAGAAACCGATGCCTCGGTGTGAGGGGGAAAGAGAGCGAGGGAAAAGAAGGAGGGGGGGAAGCAATCGCCGAGGTGCGTGTCGCCGTCGGAGGGGCGCGGGGGGGAGAGGCGCGGGGGGGAGAGGGAGGGGAAAAGGGGGAGAGCATATTCGCTGTGGCGGCGGTGCTTTTGCGAATTCAGATCGCCGAGAGGCGGGGTGGGGGGAGGGTGGGAAGGAAGAGGGGGAGGGGAGAGGGTAGATAGGGGGAGAGGCCACGCCCATCTGCAGGATGGATCAGAAAACTGTTGAGAAGGGTGTGAGACGTGCGTGCGAACAAAGCCGAGGGTGGGAAGGCGCGACTGCAAGCGACTCCGCGCTTAAACAAACCCGCCAAGCACTTATTAATCTGCAATGTCCGTCTCGCCCGCAACAATGACCTGGGCATCCTCGTGCTTAGGTCGACGCAGCTGAGAAACTGTGGGAACGGATCGAATGAAGGGTATGCATACATATAACTACGGTGACCACTTACGGAATGTTGTAGAAACTTCCAAATGGATGAAATCGCCCGTGAGAACACGTGACTTTCTGACCCATGGACGCGGAATTTAGGGTAAAAATGTGTGTTCCGTAACTTAATGACCTCATTTTCTTGATCAAATCGATATGCAGCCAGAGGCAATATCGTAGCTGTACTCTCTTGAGTTCCAAACTTGAGAGAAAACTCCATTTCACTACACTTCACATCGATGTAGTTGGTCAAAAATATGTTCACAGTGTAAGTGACCACATTTTATGAACCATCGTGGTAGTTACAGCAATTGATAACGCAAGTATGTGATTCAAATCGTAAAATAAAATGTTGTCTCCTTTACCAGTAAATCCTTTACCATTGCGCATATCTTGATTATTTATTTATTTAATAATAATAAAATTCATTAATTTGTATTTGAAACAAATTTACGTTGCACTATGCGTAACATACATAATAACCGTGCCGTTTGTAAAAGATTCATGTATTGAATGGTGAATCTCTAGTTATTTATTCGCCCATGCGAAAGATGTTCAAGTGCATTCGAATGTATTGCCATTCATTCATAAGATAGCACAAAGGTAGAATTTTCTCCGGATACTTAGAAATCACAGTGATAAAAGATTTGGGAAAAATCGAATCTCTCTTGTTTTAGAGCATTACTTTCGGAAAGTTCAGAGGAGAAATACTTGGCGAATTCAAAATTTCGGGTAAACTTTGTTTCTAATTGATTGCTAAAAATTATATTATTCTTTGCTCGGTTAAATGGAATGTATAATAATAATGTACTAATGCACAGCGCACCTGAATTGATATGATGTCGGGCAATTGGCGTCGGTAATCAAACCTAAGCTTCTTGGTTAATTTCCATTCCGGGCTTGGAGGTTTTTTCCCTATAGGTCTTAAATAGGTCCACTCCGATGATTTATCTCTATTTATGTTGTATAACCTTAACCTATGGGCTATCTAACCCTGATTTTCAAATTTTTTTATCGAATAAATTTTGTTTAAACAGTTTGAAGGAGTAGATTTTTTAAATGGGTTCGTTTGGATAATACTCGCTTATTGCCCAATATAATTTTTTATTCATATGCATTCATCAACATCAATTTCTTTTCCAAAATGAAAAAAACCAGCAAGTGATAGAATTTTTAGAGAAAAAAATAATGGATAATATCACCTCAGGACAAAAAATTGGATAAGGTTTTTCCAAAAACCGATATGCTTTATAAAAGAAAATTTCATGTGAAAAGACATTATACCTGTATTATCAATTATAACATATATTTTGAATTAATCTAAATTAAATGAAACAAAAGTTAGCGTTCTAGATAGAAAACTTGAGGCAACCCGAAAAACTATGGGTGAAACCATAGTGAAATGATTGTGGAATCTTAGGGTTGGTGATTTCAATAATATTTTACTTTTCATATACGTTTAGTCTGCAAATTTCATGCGCCGTTCGAGTGACAAGTCACGAAGCTTTTCGTTGGAAATAGGGTGTACCACTATTCTCGCCTGGAATCACCCTTCCTTAGAGCGTTGACCTAAAATCAATCGGCTCCCTCTCTCCCGCAGGTCGTCCCCATTCCCTCTTGAGAATCTCAGTTCTAATGCCTCACCGATGAGCAAAGAGGGTCGAATAGAAGCAAAGTTACTCACTCCAGTTCGCAAATAATCGGATTAGTGCCAACGAAGCCGGTGAATATTTTATATTAATACATTTGGCTAACATTTGAACAACTTCATTCTCATCCTTGCTCTTTGTAATATACATGCAGATTAAGAACATTAGTTTCTACGTAAGTGACACGATTTTATCATTGGCTGACGGTATTTTCTTCCTTTACACTAAGCCGATTCATGAAAAAATCCAGTTAATTGGGCGCTTAAAAGCACACTACCCCGTGACCAATATGATAAAAAGGTGGATTACGTATAAACAAATGCAAATTTAGACTATGTTCCTTCAGTTATACCAAAGTTCAGGCTAATCCATATTTTATTTACTCCAAACGCAAAGTATATAAAATATTAATAGAATATTTTATATTTTAAAATAAGTTTAAGAGTTTTCTTTCATTATTTTTAATGCTGATCATTAGATAATGAAGCGGAATTCAACAAACTTGAGAAACATTAATCAATATCTTAAGACTCTTATATTTGAAGTTAAATTCATACGCTTTTCTAATTGTGCAAATGCAGGAAGTGACTGGCCCTTTGGTATTCTAATAAGATAGCCTTATGTAAATTAATTATACAAAAAAACTCACTTGAGATAACGACGGATTAAATCGGTATGTACGCGAGACAGTAACTAATATTTTAGTGGAGCGGAAAAGTTACGTGAATTTATCCCTGAAAGGCAGAGCTCGAGGAAAAATATATTTTTAATCGTCGCGTATTAAAAATTTATGAAATATTAAACTGTTTGCGAGCTTTTACGATCAAAATAACGTGGCAAGCGGGAGAGCGATCAAGTCTACTAAAATTCAAATGAGAAAAATTGCAGCATGACGAAGCAAATTACAGTAATAAGAAATCCTACCTGGAACTTTCCATCCTTTAAATGCATTCGCCGTTGTCGTGAACCCATAAGTTGGTTTTACGGCTACAGGGGAAAAAGCCTGGTCACGCTTAGCATTGTGAAAATAGCGCACTCAAGGAAAGGTAGCTATATTCCCCCTTTGCTGTCCTCTATTACCCTGAAATAACTGTTTCTCAGAAAAATTGTAAAACTGCACGTTGCCCTCTCGAGGTACATTTTCATGAAGATGAGATCCGCGACATCCCTGTAGTCACCCGATTGCCTCCAAAAGAGTGCTAAATATTGGCTCTCTTGTCGAAGGTTAGGAGCCAGACGAAAGGTAGTGAATGCGCAGCTCAAACGAGGAAAGGGAAGAAATAGAATAGGGATGTTGGACGTGATGAAGGGAGGAGAGAAGTACGCAGAGATGAAGAGGGACTTGTTGTAGAGTAGGATGTTGGATTAAGTTTTGCTAGGAGATATTTATTTAGTTGTTGTGTCCATCCAAAACCTACCTTAACCGGTAACTTTATAATAATAATAATAATAATAATAAACATATATAAACACACATAATATAAAAACAGTGCAAGTCCCACCTCGGGAATGCGTTTTTTGTCAGCTTTGGCGTTTCGGTCCGAATGACACTTTAATAAGAAGCCAAAGGCTTGCTGAAAACCCAAAGAGTTTGCGGACCACCAGATATATCTGTAGACAAAAAAATAAATATTAAAACGCAGGTTTATTCCTTTCTTTATCTTGCTTTCCATAGTATTTTTCCCTCTTGATGATTAATGTTTTGATATTGTGTACTTACGCACACTTAGAACTTATTTGTTTAATTGAACATCATCGCTTTATCTCAACCATTCCAGCATCGGCATAAGTGTCAAAAGTGGTTAAATTTGTACCCGAATATTGGTTAAATATCCTTGCCGGATACACTGTTGTATACCCATGTTATGCCAATTATCCCATTGCCCACGCTTCACACTTAAATCTGTTGAGCTTCTTGGCCACCGGCGTTTTTCTCACAAAGAATATTTATGTGTGTTGAAAAGGTTAATGAAAGTGTCATGTTGTTAAAACGGTGTTAATGCTACGCCATTTCAAACCAATTTCTTCCCACTGAGCCCGAAGCCACTAATTAATCACTTGGGATACATTTCACCCCGTTGAAAGCCAAACAATTTAAAAGTAAATTCCCATGCAGGAAAAAAATATTTGCTCTCTGGCGTTCAGTTTTGAAACCTACAAACTTTAAGGTGCAAAGCACAAAATAACCTTTGGTTTTTTACAATAGAACTCAATATTATGACACATTGTTTTTCCAAGAATAAAGTACTCATTACTCGTACTAAATTTCTCATTGATACGTTTTATCCCTACATTTCCACTGCCTTCGTGGGCTTCACCTCCTAGATCATTCACAGGAAAAGCAAGAGCAAAGCAAGTAAATCAGCCTGTGTACCGCGAAGAAAGCAATAGAGGCAGATTAAAATCAAGCCGTTCTCGCAAAATACGAGGAAAAATTCATAAAATGGTGATGGAGGACTATAGATTAAAAGTAATTGAAATGGCTGAGACTACTAGAAAGTCAAGTGAACGTTTACGCAATATTTTACATGAACATTTAGGCACACAGAAGCTCTGTGATAGGCGGGTGCCGCTTTTCCTAACACCCATTTAAAAATTGACCCGGAAAACTGTTTCAATCGAAAATTTGGCTATTTACAAACGAAACCCCAGCAAATCTTTCCATTAATTTGGATAAAACTTGGATTCACCTCTACACTCCTGCAAGTAAACAACAGTCGAAATAATGGATTGGACCGGGTGAACCAACTCCAAAGAAAGCAAAAACAACTTATCGTCTAGTAGGGTTATGGCAACTGTTTTTTGAAATGCGAAAGGAACGTTTTTGTATGGTGTGAGCAGATTCAGTATCGTTGTGTTTAAAAGCCATGAAGTGTTTCACCAAGAATAAGGGCGTTAGTTTCGTAATGCTTTACTCAAACAGCGTCGAACACGTAAGTAGATCTTTTGATTGATCGTTTGTCCTTGTGGCAACAACTCATGGTATTATGCATAATTATCAGACAAAGCTTGAAAGAATAGGATCATCATCAAGAGAGCAAAGGTAGGTTTGCGAAAATATAAGCATTTATTGATCTATTCGCAAGCAGTTCAAGTTTCCTGGATGAAGATATCGCGGAGTTTGAAATTCGAATAAAGAGCCTCCCAAGAGAGAAGGAAGGAAGTACACGTCCGTAGGTTGGGAGGGATATGTCGTACGTGTTTACCCTTGCGTTGGTTCGCTGGGAATGGTGAGTGGGGGTGGTGGGTGCGAGAGGTATGCGAGGGGGGAATTTTTCAAGCTTCCTTATTTGATGAGAGAAGAGGGAGGACTAATTATCAAATAATCTCCATAAGGGATTGAAGGAGTAATTTTTGAGCCAAAGGTTTGCACTTAAATCGGCCAATGATTTCATTCATGTACTTATTCATTAAATCTCCGAAACTTAAGCCGTAGACGGATTTAGGGACGATAAAGTTTTCATTTTAGCAAAGACAAAATGAAAATACAAAAAAATTGAAAAAAATACTTACAAAATTATTGTAAATCTTATCACGACGAGAAAGTAATTGCTTACGGGTAACTGAAGAAGCATGAATTTGAATCCTTGGAAACATGGCGTGAATAAACGGGCCTAAGATTTTTAGACAGTATGGGGAAAAATGAGTTAACTAGCAACATCCAAGAGGGAATCATTCCTCTCTCTGATTTGGCATGCAAACGAAATAAATGTGATTCACCCCAAAAAAAACTTTACTTCCAAACCAGGTTTCAATGTTGACACTCCACCATTGAGCGAAAGAAGCGCGCACTTATGTAAACTGTTGTGGGTATGGAGGATTGGTTGTTGGTTGGGGCTGGTCTTGTGAAATGAATTTAGAAGGGAAAGTGGTTACAGAAAATTGGAAATGTTTTGCATATTTCAGCATAGGTTCATGAGAAAGAGTGTAAATACTTCTTCCAATTTTACGCAGGGGTAACATGACAACCGTTTTATCGGTTTAAAATATTCAACTCTAAATCGAAATTTTATGAAAACCCTAGACATTAAAAACATTTTGATGACCTGGATGAAATAAGATCTGAACACCGTCAGCGACGAATAGAGTTATTTTTTTGCATAAGCCGCGATCACATTGCGTATAAAGGAGGTTAAAAACACCACCGATGCCAACAAATAATGGTCAGTTACCATAGCGAGCGCACAATTTGAGACGCATCGCAATTATGCAGGATGATTTCCTGACACCCCCTGCCATAAGCCACCTTGAAGGCGCAGGAAAAGTGACGTGGATATCGATGATAGTGCTCCATACGGTGAGTCAATGCGATGAGCGGCCCTTAACGCGGTTTTTCTGTGCTCTAACCTCGATCGTGCCCCCTGGGGGGTCTCTGCGTGGCACGAAACGCACTGTACCTATCCTTTATGACGTTGTATGAATGCTTTCCCTACTATGCTTTCCTCTTGTGTCCCAACCCATTTCTCCTTTGGTGAGTGAAATTGGTCCCGAACGCCATCTCATGGCCAAAGAATCGAAACAGTAGGTTGCATGAACCCCCCGCAGATTTCAATGTAATTTGCGTTTCCACGATAGCTCAAGCGGTTAAGAGCATTGGTCCTGCAAGTCAAAAGATTCGTGGTTCAAGTTCCAATCAAAGAAACTATTTTACGCTTGTGATCTGCTCGATTCTACCTTCCCCACCATTCCTGTTTGTCTTCAATGTGCGTTCCTAACCCATTCTATATCCATGGGTATAATATATGTAAACCATAAACACAGAAATCAACCTGAAGGTCGGTTTAGCAGGTGATGTTAGAGATCACCCAGTACTAAGCCCTATACGGCGTGTGAAAATTCACACATCAGGGTAGGGGGGCCAGTTCCTTTCCCTGTGCCGGTTATTGTTTCCCAGGAAGACCTGGTACCCGAAAAATCACTTAAGCTTGGGTGGAGCTGCAGGTGCCCAGAGTGCCTCGCCTGGGAATCGAACCCGGGACCCTCCGGTCAGCAGTCCAACGCTCTACCCACTGGACTACCGCGACCCACTATAAAACACTTAAAAGGACACTCAGATTGTAAATTGTTTAAGCTTTCGGTGTTCTCCGAGGCCTTCTTCGAGTAAATATATGTTCACAAAATAAGGGTTTCGGAATAACACTCTCCTTCGCCTCGTTTATGTCGATGAGGCTGAACTGGCCCAGATCGCAGGAGATTAATGCTTTAGCTGCAATGGCTTTAATCGGCTTAGCAATGATCGCACTTTAGATTAATGACTATGTTTTGATCGAGGCAAACGCCACGGAAGCATTGAGAGGACGCCGAGGAGTCCGTCCAAATCTCTTCATCAACCGAAGCACCACTGAAAAGGTGCTGCCCCCCGACTAGCGCCCTCTCCAAGCACCTGATGAGAGGTCAGCGTATAGCCCAGTCTGTTAACGGGGCGCAAATGTTACCAACTCTCTGTGAAGCTGGCGAATGGGGACAATCCAGTAACTGCCTCAAACCCATATCCTTCCGAACTCCCAGCGGAATGGTGTGTACGAATCGATGAAACACTTCATTGCCACATGAAAAAAACAGTAATAACAAGTGCTCTTCAAAGACAGAAACGATAAATAAGGGAAACAACCAGAGAGCACAGTGAAGTGCTTCCAATTAAGTACAGCCATAAATTTTCGCATGTAGGTCAAGATCTGCGTCATTTCTATTAATTCACTCGTGTTCACTCACTCACAAGTGTTCAATTGAATCATTATTCCCCATGCTACAAAAGGGTATGCGGAAGATGCACATGGCACCCATATCGAACATCGGAACTTCTTTAAGTTCTTCTTAAGAACCTCAGTATGATCAATGGTTTGAAGACTGCAGGTTTGACAAATCGGACAGCACATCGTCAATAACATATGGAACGAAAAAACATAAAATTTACATAACTAAAGAGGAGTGGGTAGTTATTATACATGAATCTAAAAATTTAAAATGTAATTTTTACGACGTTTTTGTTAATTACTTTAAGATCGATATGTGAATTTTCAAAATTCGGGAGTAATTAATGTTGAATTTCAATCTTTTTTTATTATAAAATTTTTTTGAAGCTGCTCGACTTTTGTTGCTCCTGTTTGACAATGATTTCTCAATCCTGTGTGTTGGTTAAAAGTAATCATTTTACTTCTCGTAATTGCGCTCCAGCCAACGCTGCGAAAGCCCTTTGTAAGACCCACGACCAATATGCATCTCTTAAAAACAGGTTTTCTCTAAATTGATGTGAATTTCCAACGTAGTAAAATTAAGTTAATAATAAAATATCCGTTATTAATTTTAAGGGTATCGTGTCTCACTTATTTTCATTAGGATGAACTAAAGGGGACCCTCATTAAAACTTTTATACTCCCTGGTGCAGACGATAAACGTCGCAAACTCGTCGATGATTAGTTTCAAAATGACCGGCGAATCACTCAAAAGTGTAACGCAAATCATATTGGAATATCCAAGGAACGTGACGGTTACGTTATTCAACAATTGGGATAACGTTAAATCTGTGCAAGATGGGCACCACGCCGCTTTGAATCGATTTCATACCCTACTTATTCCCCTTATCTTGCGCCTTGTGATTTTTATTTTTTTTCCTCAACTCATGAAACACCTCAAGGGTAATCATTACACCTCGGACGATTAGATGAAGGCAGCTGTCAAGTCCTGGATTCGAGAAAAAGAAAAGTTAACTCAGATTGACATTGAAACACGTCTCCATACTTCCGCTTCTTAAAATACACTGGATGAATGAAACGACCTCAAACCTGCGCATGCGTGTTGAGGGGGAATGTTACTTCCACGTGCCAGCAGGATTGCTTCCAAAGGTCATTTCTTTTGTGGTCTACTAGCATATGGCAATTAGTTTTCAACCTACCCTTGTAATATGTGGTCTACAGCCTCCAATATGCTCGCAGAGTTTCGCGATTAACTTTTTTTAAGGAGCGGACAAGAGGGTCCATCTATGGAAATTGCCCGAGACTCCTACATCTCATAATAAAACCTTCCAACTCCAGCCTACGCACCCTAAACAGGGGAATGATTGCAGGAGAGGGGTGAGCACGCGAGGGGGGCGAAATATGCGGGTAGAGGGGCGGATGGGAGCGGCTTATCCCTTCGTAAACAGACGAGGAGACACTTCTGCAGGCGAGGAGGCAAGAACTGGGTGGGAGAGGCAGTCCGAGCCCCGCCCGGATTTTATTTTATTTTTTTTAACTCTGCCGCCTTAATCCGTTGAGTATGCCTGCCAGTGATTAATTCAAACTCCCTGTCAATAACCACCCTTTTAAATACTTCGCCCTAATTTCGGCGTGAAGCATGGGATCAGAGCGATCGACGGATTAAATGTTACCCCGGCGTCAGTGTGTTTCAATATGGCGCTCAATGAAAAGATTCACAAAACTAAACGAGTGTATTTGACGAGACATCTGCAGACCAACGTTATTGCTTGGATGAATGGATTAATAAGGTTCAGTTCCCTCCGTTTATTCTCTTTGGAGAAAGGTGGCAAGCCAAACTGGGGCGCTTCATTCGACGTAATGAGGCACAAGAACGGTCGATGCGGAAGTAGTAGGTAAAAAAACGAAAAGACTGAGAAATTGTTTTCTTGAAAAAACTTCTGAAGCTGAATCTCTCTTAGATAACATATCGACGCCGCGGATAATATGTACCCAGAGGATTTTTTTGGGGCGCATTCAACAGCACAATAATATTCATTTCCATAAGAAATGCTTCCAGATTCTTCGAGAATGTAACTTTACCAAGTTGAATAGCCAAAATTAAGATTCAGGTAAATCGGGTATTTCATCCAATATATTTTTATCGCAGGACGCAGTTTCACATGATATTTTCGACAAGGAACGATGTTTTGACCAGAATAATATTCCGTTGAAAATGGGTCGCGTAATCAAAGTAAATAGGTGTCAATGAAAACAAATTCATTTTAAACCAATAATCATTTTTCCGCCAAGTGAAATCCAAGTTTGAATTGTAAAAATAATTTTTAGATTATGTGAGTCAAGGAATCAATATAATCTCATCTGTTCCCGTGTTATGTGGGACTACAGTTTTTGTTATCGTTTCCTGAAAATTATTTAAAAAACTTCATCCGTTGACTCAGTTTAATCTGTTAGAAGAGCAAATGAGGTGAATATAGTTAATTAACCTATTCCAGTGCTCTGAATTGTACAGTTTAAACAAAATTTTAGGTAAAATTTTTGTTTGCAATTGGAAGACAAAAATATATGAAGATTCCATACCATGTAATTATTCAAAACGTTTCATGTGCAGTGATACATTCCATGCCGTTTCCTGTCGGTGTGAGCACCATTAGAGAGAGATATAATTTGCCCCAAGAAACCGAACGTCTTTTTCTATTTCCTTCCAACATCTTCCATTCTTGAGAACCTCTATGGTCTCTGCCAATTTCATGCATTGTTTTACGGTTTAACTTCTGCTTTCAATCATCCAAAGTTTCTATTGTAAGTGTTAAACCAATATTTTATGATTATTATAAAATCAGATAAATATACTTATATGCGTATATCTAAATACTATATTACATAGTATAACAAATAATCTTTTGTATTCACTTTTATAAAAATGATTTGGACTCCTGTTTTAATACCAGGATAATAGTATTTTGCACAATAATTTGTAGATTATCTACTATGTTTTACATTTATGGAATTATGATGTGCTATGGCCAGAAATACTTCAATACAGAAATAGAGAACGAATTTACATTATCTGTTTAAATTACAGTAATTCCGATTGGGGTTCAAATAATTTCTCAGTCGTTATAATCGTGCTCAGGTAATTTTTATCTTTGCCCTTCGTGTTAATCGGCCCTTGTTATTTTCGTGTATATATATGCAGACAATTTGATTTATCTCAAATCAAGTAGCATTTTCAGTTCGCTTATTACAAATATAAGCAGCCTGTCATTTTCGTTTAACCCATTTATCAATTGGATCCGTCCGTGTAGGGCTTAAAGTACATGATGCTGATTCAAAGTGATGCCTAACGCGAAAAGCACCTCTCCCTTAATTTCAAACTCACATTTCTCCAATAACCGGGCTGTGAAGCTGATTTTCTTTATTGGAGCTTAAGGAATATTTTGTACGTGCTCATCCACGTTGCATCGGATATCGTGAGACTCCCAGTATTTTGCTAAGACCCTCACTTAGAACGTTGGAAAATAACCTGTAATCCTCTGCTAAGCTACCCAGGACTTCACAGTGGGTGCTCTTCCCAACTTCGGCGCTCATCAAGAGCACATCACTCAGTTATTAACAAGAACTCATATTCTGCACAGCTATCTGGAAATTCGTCTTCGTAATTATAGTATCAATCCATTTTTCAATATTAAGCACGTGTTCTCAACTCTGTAAAGCTTTAATAGGATAATCGACCACTAACTAACAAAACTTATTACAAACATTAAGAATGAAGTGAGACTTGCAAACTACGCAACGTGAAAATAATTAGAAATTATCGCCTCGTCAAGTTTCGACTGGCTGTAGATGCATTTGTTTTGGCCATTCAATGCTCAAGGCTAAACTTGCGTTAACCTTTGTTAGTCCAAGGTTAAACTTGTGAAACTTCCTCTGCTGGGTGAAATTGCATATGGAGAATGTGTGGATAAGCTAAAAACAATTAGGATGTGCGGGAAGATTGCTGGGTAAATGTGAAGAAAAGGTCTAAGAGAAATATTATCTGTCATTGGTCAGGCCTCATTTAGAATATGCTGCGAGTATATGGGATCCTAACGAAGTTGGATCAATCGCCTAATTGGATAGCATGCAGCATAGAGAATCTAGATTTGTATAAAAACTGTTATGATAAAGGGGGTAGCGTATTCAAAATATTAGAGGAGATACTCTGGTAATTACAGATTAAATCTCCGGAAAAAATTGAGAGGATGTCTCTTTAGCAATGACGTGGATAATCTATAATTAGCCCCATCGCCCTACAGCAGGTGAGATCATGTCAATAAACTTCAGGAGATTAAGGTTTCAACATATAGATGTAAGATTTCATTTTTACCACGAACGATAATGGATCAGAAAAGCGGTGTCCAACCACGGAAGGGGTAAAATGTTCGGGTAAAAATTAATTTGGTTAGTAACATTCCCCCCTTGCCACACACCTTAGCGGTGACACAGTTTCAATCGTAACATGGTGGAAATCCTTCATGATGATAGAAGATACTTTGTTTTTCCTCATAGAATTACGACCTAGGTGTCGTTACAGGGTAAAATCTTCAGGTCCTGAAGATGTTACGCTGTAATGAAACCTAGGTCGTAGTAAAAAATATTCTGTATCGGAAAGTAAAGTACCTTCTTACATCACCGAAGCGATGGTTTGCAGGGCACTAAATGTCAATATGTAAAATAAGAAACGAATCAATAAATACCATTCAAATTCGCATACCCTGACTTATGTGGCTATGGTTTATAATTGTCCTCATTGACAAACGTGTAGACGTGTAGATAGAATGGAGGGAGAGGCTAAGGAGCCTTAATCTTTAAAGTCGTTGAATAAATAAATAAATAAATATCTGAAGCCATGACTACATCTCAACTCGCAGTATGATTAGTAAGAGACCGCCTGAGTAAGAAGCCACTTTTTGCCAAGAGAGCAAAAAAACTTCGAGCTGAAAAGGGTAATTTTTTCCAAACTGTTTCAAATTGCCCCATTTTGAGAGGGTGCGGGTGAGAAAACAAATGTGCCCCGAGGGCGGGTAATTGAGCGGATTCCCCGATCGCTTAGGCGGTGGAGGCCAGCTCTTCCTCTCGACATAAAACGCATTTACAGCCACCTCGTCTTGGAACGCGGATTTTCCCACGGGAATGTGGAGAGACCAGAGGAGATTGATGGCGTGTTTTGACGTCTTAAGGATATTGGTGGGGAAGTAGAGAGGAAGGAGCGTGTGAGGAGAGGAGGGATGTAAGAAGAGACTCCTAAGACTACTCAATTTGTAGACTTCACAATGAATATCTTGGTTGGATTACCTATAACACGTTTGTGAATTAGTTTCCGAAGGTTAATCCTTCCGTAACCATGGTCAACTCTCGGGTTTATATAGTAATCGAGACATGGGAATTCAAAATTGGAGCCACTTCTCATTAGAGTACAATTCTAATCAAAATGCTATGGAAAAACACAATTGCATGCGCTAGAATAAATTTGAATTCAATAAATGTCAGGGTGTTCAGTGTCTGAACACAGAGTAACAAAGCCACCACACAAGATTATACGAGAAACATCATCTTTATCATAAATTCCATTTCTTATCATGGCTTTTGGAATATTTAGGGAGCAGTTAGAAAAGAATGATTTCAAAATGACCCTTAGTACATTTACCGTAGTCAGGATAGATTGTAGTATTTTACGAAATGATTGGTTCACGGATGGACTGGAATATTGATAATTTATATTCAATCCAATTGCTTGCCCAAGGACAACTGATAGGAATTCATAGATTGTTGTCAACAGCCATGTTGCCAGGCAGCCATCAACCCTGAAGACGATGCACGAGTCGGGCATCGAAACGTCGGCCAATATGGAACCCTTGACCCGGTGGAAGACCCGAGAATCCTTCACGAGCCATTTCCCATTTATTTCCTTATCGTATTACTCATTATTGCCACAGAAATATGCAAAATAGATGAATGAACCTTTAGCTTCCACGTCGTTCAGGTTTCTTCAAAGAATAATATTCATACTTTTCTTGAAATACGAATAGAATATTCATTAGCGTTTCTTTAAATTATTAGCATATACTTACGTGTTACTAAAATAGTCTTGAGTCGATATTCAAATCGTGAAGTCACTACGAAGACCGTAATTTTTGTAAATCTCATGACGTACTTGGCTCCAAAACAGCTTTTATCTATGCTTCTTGAAATGTCACTACCCTGTGCAAAATTTCCATAAATTTTAGCCACGTCGTACACATTGAACTGCACAAATCCTTTATACTTTCTGACTAAAGTGGGTATGTTACAAAAACTGGGTGAAATCTGAATCGGAACGCTCTGAATTCAAAAAATCTGAAGAATCTCTTTTCTTACGCAGTATCACTGAAGTAGAAAACATTTGCTCAACCTATTCGGAAATTATACAATGCCTCTTCAACTCCATTTCACCTAATCCCTATAAAAGACTGTGTTCAGTTTCTTCAGATCTACCTTAATAATTATTTCCTTGTCATTCAATTCCTCGCGGAACCACGGGAGAATTTAATGTATTGGGTTAACGTTTGCTAGGCAAAATGAGTCGCATTCTATGCGATTTGGTTTCCATTGCAAGCCAAATCATATTAAATATGCCATATATAGCATAATTAAATGAATAATAAAGCGAGAGACATTCATTTAGCAAAATTCAGCAGAAATAGCTTCTTTTTTTAATTTTTCGCGCTTGTAATAGTCTTTTTTACGAACGAAAAAAATTGTTTGACGATTATTTTCCCCGAAAATTTATCATTCGTTATGCATCATTAACGGCTTATTTTCTCTAGGGTTGGCATTGGGGACAATATCATTAGTTATACATAAATTTTTAGTGGTTGAACCATATTAAATGATGTTATGAATCTATAACAAATAATTTAAAGCCTCCTCTTACTTTAAACTTCAAAATGGATATTTTCCCATAAGACTTTCATTACTTCCGTGACAGGATATGGCTGCATAATTTGCTGATTTCAATTGAAAATTCCAAGCAAATGAGCAAGTCCTGGTGGCGAGCCCTGTACTTTTCCAAGCAACGGATGGATATAAACGTGTGAGACAAACATGAACGATTAACATATTGTAGCTGGTCTGTTGTTAACATTTCAAAGCGTTTTAAGTGGAGAGGCCAAAAAAGAAAGGCCTACTCCAATTTGCATGTATCACACTAAAGCATAGTTTTAGCGTGATATATGCAACTGCTGAAACCTTATTAATAAAACCTGCTTGTATTCAAGCTGATAGAGATACACCTAAAACCTAAGAAAATGATGCAGGTGCATTGGATTTCACCCCTTAGTCTAAGAATAATGCCAATCATCTGACTGGAACACTTCGGTAATGAAATATTTCTTGCAAATGAGTGAGAAGAAAAAGATGAAAACCGTGAAGGCATGAACAAGTGAAAATTTGACCGGGCACATATATTGAGGCAATGGTTGGTCGATTGAGACGTGATCGGAAGGGCTGACTGAGGGAGACTACGGAAGGAATATTTGAGCTACTTACAACAGATGCCGAAGAGAAGAAGAAAGACATGGGTAGTCATGAGAAGATAAACGGATAGAAGAATGGAGTGGGGTGCTGAGTCGTGCCTATCTGAGTATTAATGAACATTGATGAGGAGATAGTGGCCATAGTGCCATTTGACCAGTTTCCTTCTCCACATCTGCTCCTATTTTTCCAGGAAATTATTAGAGCAAGAAAATCAACAGTGACAAAACTTTTAAAGGGATCTCAGATGTATGCATACCGAAATACATTGACATTAAAAACAAATAGAACACTATACTATTGAACAAATTCCATTGAAAAACACCGGGATTCGTGCAATTAATAGCGTATGGAAATGGTGAATATTTTCAACTGACGGATTTATGTTTTAATAAGAATTGATAACGGGGACGATGAGTAGGGATGTTAAAAAGAGACTCGTCAAAATTTTGATACGGATAGTAGTTATGTACGGCGCCATGTTATTACCATTGGGAACATGTTATTGAAATCAGGAGGATAAACGTTGATTGGAGTCTTTTGAAATGTGAGTATGAAGAAGGAGAGAGAAGGTGAAGTGGATAGAAAGAAAAACAAACGAGGAAGTTCTGGTTGTGGTGTGGGAGGAGATGGGATTGCTGGGATAGATCATAAGGGGACAGAAAAAATGGATGAAAAGCATATTGACCTGCTGGGGGATGTTGGAGACTGTAACAGAGAGTAGAATAATAGGCAAACGAGGAAGGGGCAAGAATATAATCGGGATTTAGGACGGAAGGAAGGAAGTATACAGAGGGGCTTACTGTAGTGCCCAATTTTTAGCTTGTGTTTTTGTTTAGTAGAGTGAAGTAAATGGATAGCTGTACAATTTTTATTTTGTATCCATTCAAAACCTACCTTAATCGGTATAATACCTATAACAATTATAATACGATTTAATATTGAATAGCAATAAACGATTGAAATCATGATGTTACGATTCATGTGTTTAACCCAATTTCATCATTTCTTCATGATCTGCTCATGTTTTGTTTCCCATGGGCAGGGCGTAAGAAATATGACCTTTCAAATTTTGCAATTCAATGTGTTTAAATGCTAACTTACGAGTTGAAGTTGGAGGAATGGGAATTGAGTACAAATTCACAAGATTGAAAAAGGAGTCGTTTTGATCGTTCAGTATGAAATAACAACTGAGCGAAACGCTAATGCCGGTCCATTTTGACGAGTTATTTTTTCCGCGTAAATATAATATTCACGAAATATCTCCCTTTAAGTACTAATAGATATTCGTTTTGACGTATCCTGGTAAGCTTTAAAAATTGATTCAATTCGTCTAGAAGTTTTTAATGATGTGATGAGACGCAGAGACCTCGTCCTCGGCTCCAGCCTCAAGACGATCCCAGTTCAAAAAGGAGCCTTGCCTCTCTTCTAGTGACTCCCCTCCTGAATATTTCTTCTCTCCCGCCGTACCTTCTTGTTCCCGGTCCCATTGCGATACCCCACACCACCACCACCCCCGCCTTTCTCCACAACTCTCTTTCTCCCGCGCGCACCCCCCCCCCCACTAACACACCGCCGACCACCCCCAACCCCTTTTCCACCCCAGTCAATGCACCCTTCAAAGGGTTCCATCTCAAACCTTCCCTTTACTTACCCATCACATTGTCCTTCCCGCCGACGCAAAAATACCCACCCCTCAACCCCCTCGGCGTCCAAGTCGCGCGGACGGAGGCGGCCAAAGCATGCGATAGCATTTGAAAGGGTTGAGAGTGGGCCTTGGGGCACCATGGGAAAAAAGGGAAGACTAAGGAGTAGTAAAAGCCCCTTCAACGTCTTTCATACACACACACAAATGAATAAATACGTTCACATACACACTCACTCGCTCAAGCTATCTGCTTCCTTTGCTCTTTCTCCAAATGTCTCAATCCCGATTCTTTCTCTCTGACACCCCGATGGAAAGCCCATCCGAGGACTGTAATTGGAGAGACATACTTCCGCCCCCGTGCAAAGGAATAAAGAAAGGCTCACCCCCACCCCGTCACAAATCTACCCTCCATGGATGCAGCTCACCCGATGGAACCATGACGACCAGCTTTCCCAGAACACAGAATGCTGAGAACGATTTCCTATTAGTTTAGCCCATTGGTGGGCAGCTATTAATGTTAATAATGGCATAGGTCTCCTACACATTCTATTGAGGCAAGCTGTCATGACCAGGACTTCCGTTCGCAATCCATAACCTTAAGTCGTCCTTCATGTTTCAATTGCGATGTACGCCAGGAAAAAAATTTTGCAGATGTCCACTTAAGGTGATAAACATTAAACCTTGATATATTTTAATTTGAAGAAAGTGAATAATGTAAAACTCATAAATAATTTCTGTTGATGATACATACTACAGGTCTCTACCACAGCCCATTTCCATCGGTAGGTTAAACTAAAAAGGTATTTAAATGGTCATAGGGTATGTATGGCCTCAAAGTCTTCGGTTAGAAGTGAAGTGAACGGAAAGGCGATGAAAGGAAATGAAAAGCGATGTTTCGTAATATATTTTTATGAGTACAACTTCATCTAGAAAACAAATCTTAAATCTGAAGATTTAGTTTGGCTTAGCTCTGCAGTTACTATCTGGTTTATCTATCCAAATGGCAGTTTACTCCGCGCAGTTAACAGACAATCACTATACAAGAGCATCAGACACTTGAACACGGAAACTCCTGTAATTCTTTTGGAATAAGAATATATTTGATACGTGCAGAAAACAATTATTCCTAAAACGGCGGATATCTGCTGTTGAAACAGAGAAGGCACGCAGGAGTACTTCCTTTCACGTAAGTGGAGCGAGGCTATAAATACGGCGGGGGGAGAGGAAGGGAAAGAGATTGCATTTTGGACGGCTTTGAGGGGAAAAGAAGAAATGCAAGGCGAATGCGGTTTTTATGACCGGAATAGTTGCGAGAGTTTCCCAAAAACGACATTAAATCGTGAGACTACTTCAACGCCAGCATGCAAAGGCTCGCCCGCACACATTAATGTACATTTTATCGCTAATAAAGGTAATATATAAATTATTAAACAAGTAAATACCTTTACGTTATTATAGATATATTTTCTACGCTCAATTCACAATATTTTCCACAACACGCATTTAGGGTAAAGGGTTCAGCTTTAGAAGATTCCGTTGATTTTTCGGCGGACAAAGGATATCGCTGATTCCCTTGCCTCCAAAACACCCTCTCTCTCTCCCCCGCCCCGCCGCTCTCTCTAGCCTGCCATTTCCAAATACCCTTAAACGCAGCCTATTCTTCCCCTCCGTAATACCCTTTCTCCATCTCCTCTCACCCTACCATAGCCTCCCTACGCTAGCCCGCCTTTCCGTTCCCATGGTAACCGTGGCGCCGGGGCCTCGTGTGACGTCTCCTACTCCCTCCCCTCCACTCCCTCTCCCCTTACTCTACTTTCTCTCGTCCCATCCCCATTCCTCTCTCTTTCACCCCCGCCCCCTCACCATCGTGTTCTTGAATTATTGAATTATGCTATGCTACCTCACCACGGCAGTGTACACGTCGGGGGCGGAAAAGAAATCTTGTCCCTTTCTCCCTGAATCATTTCCTAATATTCATGCTTCTTATTACAGAGTCCCTTAGTCCGTGACCTGCAGTGACCTACTCATATGCCGGTCCAGTGGGGTCGGAATCTATCTACGACGCCCTTTGGATAAAGCAGCATTGTACCGCAGGACGGATTACAACATAATAGCATAGCTGAATAAAATAGCATTAAGGCTCTCCGGTAGAGCAGGATAAGAATGTTCGCACACCCTTCATGCATCGCTATTAAAAAACAAATAATAACAATAAAAATGTTTATAAGGGCAACATTGAGACTGAAAGTCCCCACTTATGCCTAAGCCCTGGTCATTTACATGTGTAAATACGTCGACAATCATTGCACCAAAGAGTGTAGAAGATTTTAGAGTGATTGCAGGATACAAAAAAAATAAAATAAAATTTAGAAAAATAATAAAAAACACAAATGCTGCATATGTGTATATAAATAAATAAATAAATAAATATAAATATATATATATATATATATATATATATATATAAAATATCTTCGAAATGGAACGCTCTTCGGCGACACACAAATATATAAAAACACAGATGTAGATTTTTAGAATATAGAGACACAAAGAAAGGACACTCACAATTTGTTATTTGACGTTTCGACAGCACGGCTGTCGTCTTCAGAATGGCGTTCTCGGGGAAGAGCGGAGAGGATGTGCGGGGGAGAGGTGGGGGAAGGAGAGGTAAAGGGACCAATAGGAAATGAACAAGGGGGTGGGGGGGGATATGTAGGCAGCCAATTGATGCATTAAGTGGGCTTGGTTCAGCCCGGGCGGTTTGAATGATTGGGCCACCCAGATATGCGCCATCTCGCGGGTTCTCACCTCTATTATACTCGCAGATTTGGGAAGGATTTCAATCACCGAAACAGAGAAGCAGTCGTCAAAAGATTGGTTGTGGGAAGCGGTGTGAGTAGGGATGGGATAATTAAGAAAGGTGGGAGATTTGGTGGAATATCGGTGGTTATTCATGTGGAGGGAAAGTGCGGTCGTGCATTCGCCCACGTAGAAGGCAGGGCAGAAGTTACAGGAGAGGCGATATATAATATTTATTGAGGTACAGGTGGCGAGTGGTTGGGAGTTGGTACTGAGTGAGGGGGAGGGTCTTAAAAGATGACAGCATTTGCAGCGTGGGCGGTTGCATGGTGCGGATAGGGGCGGGGGAGAGACGGGGGTGCTTGAAGTTGGATTTGTGGACTTAAAGATGTCTCGCAGGTTCGACGGGCGTTTAAACGAAACAGAGGGACAGTGTGGGAATAAAAGTGATGTGGACTGAGTGTTATTGATAATTGGGAAGAGGTCACGGATTAGATGTTTAGATCTAAAAATCTACATCTGTGTTTATATATATATATATAAATATAAATATATATATATATATATATATATATATATATATATATATATATATATATATATATACATATATATATATATATATATATATATATATATAGAAAAACCACAATTGTGCTGTCTCTCCACACTCTTTGTACTCATGTTTATTCATTGTAAATCAATTGCCAGTACCTGGTTCCCATTTTCATATTATTTAGCACACAAAGTAATTATGTTTTCATTGAATGAATTTGACGATGGTTCTGGTGAAAGAAGGGACTGCCTCAATCTCTTCCGATTAAAGACGAATTATTTTTACTATCAATTCGTTCCATGTCATGTAATTGCTTTAGAAAACGGTTAGAATCCTTTTTTTTTCGTTCTATTCATTAATCTAGGCCTTTTTGAAATAGGTCGAACTCAATTGTGATCCACAGGAATGAACTTATGCTAAAAATACCAAAGAATTTAAGTGACGGGAAAAAGGATTGATTAAAAATACTCACGACTTGACCGAACCCAAATTGACATCACAAGCCTTGCTTTGACTCAATGATGAAAAGGAATAATTTATGAGCCGATTGTAATGTAACTTTCTACACATCTATAATTCCACGCACAATCTTCCTCGATTAGTAAAATAAAATGATTTCGGAAAATCCATGGCCTAAAAAACCATTACGCATTTAATGCATACAATGCAAAATATCTTATGAAACATCATTATTGAGTTGACAGAACACCTGATGTTATTCAAGCTTAAAGTTATTTTAATAGTGGAATAATTTATTTAAACTTAATATGATCAATATGCAACTCTTAATAACAGTATTTTGACATATTTTATAAAATTTTGAAGGGTGGCAGCATTCAGAAGGTCATGTAGGTCATGCAAGTGCCATTAATCTGCCAAATACAATTGAAATGTGAAAGAAGAATTGCATGAATTTGCTGTTATGAACTGTAAGCTCCAAGACTCCTCAATCCATATGCTGCTGAATAATTTACGATAAATAATGAAAAATTACTTCACTTTTACTTTTGTTGTCAAGGTACGAACGTTTTTCTTGCGATAAAATGTCAAGTGCCTGTTATTCCAGGGACAATGGCATATGCCGTTAAATTATACAATCAACACCGAACTTACAATAAATATGGCCCAGAGAAGGTAACAAAATTCTCTAATTCACTAATAAAGGAACATGGAATGTATTTGAAAGAAATAGATAGCAAATCAATAATCCAAATTCATTCTTTTACTTCAATATTTAAGTCATGAAAAATACTAATGTAACGATCAAAAACATGAATTCCTTAGACATTCTTATACATGAGTTCCATTGATCCAATTAATAAATGAAATAAAGATTAAATGCATGACCTACATTAAAAACGAACGGGGGTCACATTTGCAAAGTTTACTCGACATTATAGCATGCCTTAATTTTTTAAAGTGGTCTCATTTTTGCGTAAAATACAAAATTTATAATGATAACCATAAAACGTGAAGAAACTTCCGCAGGGTTTGATAAAAAATCAAAATAAAACAACGAATGGGTAATATTTACTCCCGTGGGAGAAAATAGGAACCCAAAATTTGATAAAATAATATTTAGGATCCGCACTGATGTGAGCAATTTATCCTGCGAAGCCAAAAGATTCTTAGAGATAATTATTTCCTACAGATGACTCATGAATGACCATTTTCCTAATTTATTCCACTCACATAGCACATACAAGGAGTATTGAAAAATTAACGGGAATTTTGTTATTTCGCATAGTGTAACATACTTTACTACAAGATCAAAAGGTCAATAAAGAGATCGTAAAAAGCTGACCGTATGTTCGGTCAGCTTTTGGCCAAAAACAGCACTGTAATCTATTCCAAGCCTACACATTCAACCCAGTGTGACTTTATTCTCTTCCCAAAAATAAAGATAACCTTAAAGGGCCGTCATTTTAGAAGCATAGAGGAGATTAAAAACACATTGTTGAGAGAACTAAAAGCTCTACCAAAGATCGAGTTTCAGAATCGTTTCGATGATTAGAAAAAGCGCTGCCAGAGATGTATAGTATCTAATGAGAACTAAGTATTTTGAAGTAGATAACATTGATTGAGACGAATCAATAAAATTCTCTCCAAATATTTCTAATGTACGTATTAAATATATATAGAAGTATGCTGCATGTCCATGTGGTAGCGGAATGTTTCCTTATCACAAGTCAAATTCTATCTTGCATGTTATTGGTCAAATATTTGCTACATTCTAAGGTGCAATCGTTTGTTAGTTGATAGTATATGTATTTGCATGCGTGTAAGTAGAAAGGACCTTTGCATGAATGTATGCCCCATTGTGGGAAGAGGTTTGCATGGATGTGTTGATTTTGCATGTGGTTACGTTCTCTGTTACGGGTGGTCACCCAACACCCCCCGCCACTCGCCCTTACGGCGGCTTGCAGGGTATTATATAGATAGAAATACCCGTTATTTATTGAGCACGCCTCATAAATATATATCATTAGAAAATATTATATGAAAAATGAAGCATATTTGTGATATCATCTAACAAGTAAACGATTTTAATGTACAAGAAATCAAGGTTATTATTTGTTCATTACTTGCCTACTCCAAAAGATTATTTAGGTTTGCGAAACTTTGTTCACGGTTTGAGGACATTCTGGTCACTTTAAAGCATCTTTTTGACAAACATAGAGTTTAGGACATCAATGAAGCACGTCTACCTGGCGACATCCTGTGAAGCTTTGGAATTGAGTTCAAGATTAAGACATAATAAAATTCCGATTGGACACAAACACTTTCATTACTCTTCTGAATCAATCCGTGAAAATAGATGTAACTTGTTCCGTCTCAATTATGTTATGAACACCCGAAACCGTATTTCTACCTGACTGGAAAATATTTTCACCACCTAAAATACAAATATATTTCCATTGTTGGTCAATTAATTATATTGAAGCAGTTGTTTCGTTCTAATAACAATAATTCATAGCATCAAATTAAAACTGATATCCTGCAATGTGTGGATCGCGAATTATAGATAGACAATCAATTTTGGTAATCATTTTCTATTCTTGAAAGTTAAATGTATTCCCACAGCTGCAAACTACGTACGGAGTTCAACCCTCGTTTGTTTCCAAAACCATTTCACTATTTTGAAGTGGAGTTTTGGATTGATAGAGATAATTAAGTGAGCGTTTTTGGTGCTTGTTTAGGCAATGTGGCGTGCCTCTCCTGAAAAAAAATAAACCTAGCTGAGAGAATGAAGACATTTTTAGTCTATTAATCAGCCCAAGCACGCAACCACGAAAGCCTTAGTGTTTAAAAAGCATTGCTAATTAAGCAAAGGCTATTAAAAGGCCGCAAAGTCCGTATGATAATGAGCAGTCGAGAGAAAATATCGCTCACATCAAACTTCCCGTATTGATTGAAGTAAATTCGGTTGGACAGTCACTTAGCAACAGCAAGTCTCGAAGGCTTTTCATCTGCTTGGATCCGAATCGGGTTCCGAAATACAACACCCGACAAAATCATGGCCATCGATCAAAGGCAGTCACGGAATCAATGACTAGTTTAAAATGATGAAGGATACCATGTGCGTGAAAATATATACGTGTAGAATGTTTCGAGGATTGCGTTTTTATTTTAAAACGTGGGGAGTGGCCGAAATAGATCGTATTTGTGCACACGGCATGCAAACAATTATGATCACGATATTCAATCGATCAATAACATGGAACTAGCTAAAATTTTCACAAAACCACATCTCAAGGACCTCTTTGCCAATTTTAAACATAGTAAACTCTCAGTGCAATTATCAGTATAATTGATTTATATGTGATTGCGACGATAAATTCTGTCTTTTAGCGTCCACTCCGTTTGGCAGTAAAAGAGTGAATCACTTATTATTTGAATGAAGGTCACAACAGTTGAAGGTTAAACTTGGTGTAATTTCTTCATGATGAGGGTAAAAAACAAACTTTACACTTCCGCAATTAAGATTTAATATTTCACACGACCATGGTTTCGATGCTGAGTGACTCACTTGACGATGGTGCACAGCATCGAAACCATGGTCGTGTGAAATATTAAATCTTAATTGCGGAAGTGTAAAGTTTCTTTTTTACCCTCATCATGAATGAAGGAAATTAGATTCTTACTTTTAATTTTAAGAATAATGCAATTTATGCATTTTTGGGAATTTAAAAAATTATATTTTAGCTAATATCTTTATCTTCATGATATGTATTACATTCCTTATCTTTCTAGATAAAATTAGGGTACGAACCATCGTATACAGAATGAGCCATTCGGCTTCCTAACTAATTTAACCAAGCCGGGCTTCAAGACTTCAACTTCCCGGAGGTAATGGTAGTCTGGTTCGATCATCTACATCTACATCATACCCCGCAAGGCGCTGCAAGGGCGTGTGGTGGGGGGTGTTACGTCAGGACCCGTAAAAGAGGATAAAACCACATGTAAAACAATTTCACAACAATTGTACAACAATTTCATGCAAACCTACGCCCACAGAGGCGTATATATTTATGCAAAAACCTTTTTAACGTGTACGCATGCAAATACACATACTATCCACTAATATGCACATGCACTTACGATCCAGTGGAAATACATTTATCTTCTGGTAAATTATAATACTGGCGCTTATTATTGGAGTGGAATGAATCAGCTCAGTGGTAGGAAATTAGGTCCTCTTGCATTTGTGGTCCTTTTAGTTGGTCTCAGTTCCTAAAACCTAATTTGAAACTAGTCTTAAATACAATATCTACACTAGTCGTTTATTGCTTCTTTGTCGCTGTAATTTTATATTCTTATTTATATATCTAAGAATATTAACCGCTAATATACGAAATCATGCATCAGTAATTTAGCTACGCTTCATTTAGCAGAGAGATTTCATAATCCCGAGTGAATTCCCAATCGGATCAAAGCAATGATCAACTTTCTACTATTGTCGCGCCTTAAACAGGACATCCCTTCCGTTTCCACAAGCAACGATCTCCACCAATCTCGTACACATAAGAAGAAACGACAGCATTGCATCGGTAATAATGAGTAGAGCCAAAAGAAAATGCTCTCTATCATAACCATATGGAGAAACAAGCAACAGACGTGATCATTTTTACTGTAGCTTTGTAACCTTTTAAGCATTTAAATTTTCCAAGAACGGGGAAGGGGGTGGAGAATAAACGCGGGAATAAGCATCAGCCTATGAAATCTTAAAACCAGAGTTTCGTGGAGGGGCATAATCAAAGAGAAAAAAATTTAATTCTATCCTAGCAATCCATTTTCGGAGAAGTTCATTATTCATCGTTGGCAACATATTTGAAATAGATTTTGGGACAACCTTTAGCATCCCGGCATCTCTACCTAAAAATGTCCTCCACCATATTTTCTATCTTCTTCGATCTTCGCCAAGCAGCATCCCCTCTTTTCTTACCACGCCTAAGACTTCGTCGTTAGTCTTCCTCTCTGGCCAACTTTCCCTTCCTTTGACACATTTTCTCATCTTCTCCATGCCCACACCTCAGAAGCTTCAAGCCAAACCACATCATCTTTCTTCAAAGGCCAGAATTCGGTTTCAAACGGTGATACGGTCCCATATTGCAGCTTAACTAAGATTCTCTCGACACCTTTACGAAATCGTCAACAATTCTCGTCGCTTTTCCATTGCTTCTTGGATAAACACATGCGTTCTCTTAATATCTGTGCTCCTGCGTTATTTCCCCATATTGGTTAAATGTTTAATTATCCTAAATGCTTTTTTTAGAAATACGCCCACAATCGATAGCAAAATAAATGTGAACTAATAGAGATGTCCGATTCACTTTATAGATATTTTTAAAGCGCTCTTCCAGGCAATATTTGCCCCATCCCGGTAACTAGAGAGCATTACCTGGGGTCCTTATTGGAGTGTAGTTACCGAATAACCAATATGCAGAATAATGCCTACGTACTCGTAAAACCCAATGGTTAAATAAAATGAATAAAATGACGAGATATTCTAATATCACATCAGACTTAAAGAGTTCTGCATTTTGAATGTTTGACACAGGACAACAGAGTAAAGATAGGAATGTTACTGAAATATTCGCTATCCTTGTGATTCTAACCCTGACTATAAGCTAAGAGAAAGTTAATCTATAGTCAGATTAACCAGTCTCCATTGGAACCCAATCTTTTCTCTTCGATATGCCATAGAAACGATCCTTTGTCAGTCCTCGTCGTCAGCTGCACCGAGCTTTTGAAAGACGCGAAATGTTCATTGCCCGAAACTGCCCGAACAGGCAGGTATAAACCGTCTCGGTGAGTGGAGTCTCAGCTTTACCGGTCATTTTACATAAGAAAGGCCTGGCATTGAAGAAAGAAACACGGTTGAAGTGAAAGTGTGGCTTGCGAGAAGAAGAAAATTAAAACAAGGAATTAAATATGAAAGCTCGTCCTAACAATAAAGGAAAGGAAAAGACTTTTGAAAGACTTTTATTCGAGTCTTAACGCATATTTATGAGTAAGCTTCGACAAAATTCATAGCATTTTACAAATGTTGCATAGAATTAGCCGAAGAAGTCGTCTTTGGAGGAACCGGCCCTTGAAATCGAATCATTCCGTATAAGTTTTGTTTTTATGAAAATGAAGTTAATACTGTTGCAGAGGCTCCATTGATGACATTACGTTTAAATTAAGAGAGGGAAGATAATTTAACGACTGGCCTCAAAGATAGGTTTGTAACTCACTCTACTAGAAGAACCACATTCAGAAGCTCGCCGGGGGTGAGTGCACGTACTTCAGAGAGAGCGAAGGTAAGCGAAGACGGGGGAACGGGGCGATAGTGATCAGGAAACGTTCTGGGGAGTCGGGGCAAAGCCCCGGGAGCACAAACACAGCGCTTCCCTTGCGTCACAAAATTGACACGGGCCGATTCCAGTTGTGAAGTGGAGAAAGCTTTCTCGCTTGCGACGTCGACCCTGAAATAAACTCTTTACTGCCGGAAATACTCTGTTGGAAATCGAGGATTGGAATGCACACTTAGCGGATGACTCTGTTGAGAGTTAATGTCGCGGCATCTCCCGCGGTTTCTTGGAATCTCTTCATCTATGATGAATGTCGGTATTAATTCAATTATTGACTAATGTTATTTAAGTTAGTCATATTTTCTTTATAAAAAGAAAGCATAATTAGTAAATATTTTGAAAAATTTTCAGGAAGAAGTCTCTTTCAACGAATAAAACATATTTTTTAGGTAATAAGCGGTGAATAAACAGTTAAGTAATAGTATAATTTTCAAATTGATGTTTATATTAATTCAAATATGATTAATAAATATAAAAAAAGTTCTTTTGACGTAAATATAAGAATTTTGTATCTCCTTGATTAGATTAAGATTCAGGGACACATTCTACCTCTCCCAAGTGGTTTAACGAAAATTTGATTGAATTGGCATAAATCCGTGAAAGCATCATTTTTGTTAATGCAGGCATCACTACGATAATAACAATAGAATATTTTGAATTACGTCCGAGTTGGTCAACGCAAGTGTGGAAAATTAAAGTTGATAGATCCACATGAACAGATCGAGACAAAACATCGAACAGACAGATCGAGTGAAAAGTAGGTCGTCCAAATTATTAGTGCTAATGAACACAAGTTCCAAGTAATACATTTTAGTTACTTAGAGTAGACTATCGACGCAGGATTTTTTTAAATGGGCAGTGGACGACCGGAAACGATCCTGAAAACCCTGGAATCGCATCGATGGAATCCGATTTGCATCCAAATTGCAAAATGCGATTCCCCTTAAGTGGGGCACGTTGCCCTCCCCTCGGCCGACGGGGTTCCGCTCGAGGGGAAAAATCTTCTCTCCTCCCTTCCCTCCAAAATAATTCCCAATCTTACCTCAGAGAAATAATATCAAAATCCTTTACGTTCCCTTAGCGTAACCGAGAGTTGATTCTCCACCCCAAACCCTTATCTCGAAGCAGAAGAGATAAAAAGCTCAGATAATTCGCTTCCCGACATACCCCGAACGGAATCGAAATATCCGTCGATTGGATTAAAGGAGGAGGAGAAGAGAGGGAGGGGAAGTGGAGGGGAAGGGGAGGGGAAACTAGCTGAAAAAATCGGTGAAAGGTACGGAATCTTTTCAGCAGTGGCGGAGGGTTCGACCGGTTAGTAGATTAGGGCCCTCCCGTGTCTTTCCCGCCATCCGCCGACCCCATCCCCACCCCACGTCCACCGCGTGCCATCGCCCCTCACCCTTCCCCCAACCTCCCGCCTCCCTCCCCTACGTAGGATGGCAATCGATTGTCGAGGGTGGACCACAATATGCGGCGCATTATTGGTCCTCCTTGTCCCCCCCCCCATTTTAAAGCAACACCGGAGTACGGAATTTGCCAGTATAACTCGGGACCACCGATATGGCCAGCTGTTACTTTTCACCCACTTAAATAGAGTGGGGAGGGGCAGAGAGCGGAGAAAAATCTTTGAAGAACCTTAGACGAAATGTCACCGGGGTTGTGATGGGAGGGAGCCCCACCCACTGCAAAATTAGATCGCTGTGGAGGACAAGGTTTCCGAATCCACAAGTGTTGCCATGGGAATGACTGGTTGCCTAATCAAGTATTTTTGTATGCATCCTAAATTCTAATGCGTAAAAATACTAGAACATTGAATGAAATCGATCATTAAATCCACACCGCAGCCCTGAATCCGCCGCTTATGGCTCGTGGATCTTCGCTACAATCAATGAGGAAAATAAAAAATGGAATGAGAATTCAATCCGGGGGATAAATTTTAATATGTCATCTTATACTCCTGTACATAGACTCCAATACTACAGTTGTAATTGTCCATCTAACAATATAGTAAGAGGTAACAATATGGGGTGAGATTGAAACTTTATAAGATCGTTCTTCCACCTTACTCATATACTTGCATGTAAAGACAATTACAAATACCTAAGACCTCTGCGGATGAAAGCCCATCAAGGCGGGAATCGAAATCGTGACCTCTTGAGTCGGGAGGCGAGAGCGTTACCCCGCCGCCACCGAAACCGGGTCGTTTACTGGATATCACTAGTAAAATTGTAGGATTAGTGACACTATACGCTATTTAAACTTTGTGTCATATTTCTGAGCTTTCAGAGGTATCCAACTCGAAAGATAAATAATCGGAGGTGAAACAATAAGGTAACAAGCGGATTCAGACGACGAATCCTGTGTGGTTTATGACCCGTAAAACACATATGTATATAAAGTAACATACACACAAGGATATGTGAATTTCTTCTGTCTCCATTGTTGACTAATTTTTCTTCTACTTCGCCCCGCAAGATTCAATTCATTCAATGAAATTGACCCATCTTATATGGTGATTCTCATCCCAAAATTTTTCAAATTTCCAATATCTGGACTGAGGAAAATAGATCGCCTTTATGCGATGCTCTCTACGGTTCACGTTAATAGCGGAAAAACTGTTATTTGACGGTCATTCACGTGAGGATACATGTACAAGGAGGTTGACGCCGGCAGTCGTCTCGGAAGAAACATTTATGATGACCATGGGCCTCATATGAGAGAACGCAGGAGTCACGAATAAGAAAATGGTGACAGAATGAAGGACGTGACCAATTACATATTTTATATAATCATTTAATTTAAATTTTTTGAGCCACTGAATTTCCTCTCTGAGCAAATAAATTTTGACTATGTGCAGAATGAAATATCGCCCTAGGAGTGCATTCAAATGAAATATGACGAATATACTGATGGCATACATCATAAATCAATGCATTATTCGCCTATTTAGTTCTATATATCGTCCACAGCATAAGATTAATTGTCGACGTAATGTATATATAAAATGGTCATGAAGTTCGATAGTGTTTAAACGTATCTTTTCCTAAAATATAAAATTAATAAAATTTGTCTAAACAATAAACCTGGTATGTTCTTCTAAACTAACTCTAATTGGCAAGTCTGGCATTTTTTTAAACACGCATGAATAATACTCATATAATGAACAATCTGAAAAGTTGAAAATGAACTGAAATAATGAGCATAGAAACATATTTTTCTGTCTAAAAATAAATGAAACCAATGGTTTTGACTAAAAAAATAATAAACATCTAATATCGAACGAAAGATCATTTTTTACAAGGATGTATTAAAAAGAGAGAAAAATGAGAGCCTACAAATGCGCTTTGAAAAGTGGGTAGTTGTGCTTAAAAATTCGAGTCGATAGGAAAGAGACTTCATTAAATGACTCCTTATGCTCCAAATGAGATACTTATTCCAGCAGTTGCTAGTTTTACCAAGAGGATGAACGTTGCCAAAAGTTGTCAATTCAGCTCTAACAAACTTTATTAAACGTTATAAATCCTTGTCTTAAACATTAGGAACGCTACAGTCTTTGAAAGTCTTACCTATGCCATAAAATTAGATTATTCCGTCTTGACAGGGAATTCATTTTCCCAGGCGTAGCTTAATTGAAGGCTTATGTAAATGTGAAATTGATCATTACAAACTATTCAGACGGGATAACCCTCTCTCTCTCTCTCTGTATTTTGGGGCAACAGGTGCGAAATAATACATATATATCTTCTGTGTACACTTGTTCGACGAATATGCCCGGCAGACCTATGTTTCCCCGAATTGATTTCGTACATGAGTAAGTTCTTCAATTTTCCAATCGGCTTAGCACACATTTCACATCACGTTCTCAATTTTTACCTCCAACTGATAATCCTCATTCAGTCTCCAAGCGCTCTTTCTTCTTTTAATCCATGAAAAAAACCAAAGCTCCAATTACGTATACAAAAGAGCTTCGAAAAACATTCGGAGGCGCAAATGGGAGTGGAGGCGCAATATGAGACGAGGGCAGAGGACGAAGCGAGGCAAGCGATAGCGTGCAGGCATGTCGAGACATTTGTTTTCGGGAGCTTCATATCGTCAGTGTTGACAAAAACGGAACGTCATGAAATAGGGCGGAGTAAGTACCCGGTGGCGCATTTGTGCCCCCATATTGAGGACGTGAATCGAGGTCGAGTGGGTGGAGGTGGAAGGGGGTGGCTGCGTAAATTGACTGAGAGTGGAAAACAGTTTGCGTCATTTGAGCTGCAGCCTCTGACGACAATGGATTCGCCACGGGGAGATAGCGACACCGATAGCAGCCTGGGCGGTAAATGAAAATTTGTCAGCAAGCATGGGAGCTGGCAAAGCTTCAGGTTTGTATAACTGACTGTCATTTGATAACTAATACATACCCCGCCTCAATCACGCTTCGATCCGCTCTAGGTAGTACGAGGTAGGCATGCGGCACGTACTTCACCACACCATGGAATGACCCGATAGGCTGATGTGAGGATCAAGAACTCAAAAGAAACATCGAATTATTTGTCAAGTAAATTATATGCCCTCAAACACACATCTCCGGCCCTTTTCGCGACCGGTTTCATGAGCCTTTTCCGCTTGAAACAAACTGGCTACCGGCTACATTGGAAGTGAAGACACCACATTTTCCGACCGGTTTTACCGCGCTGCCATGGATAGTCGTATCACAATAAAGTCATCCGCATCACTTTCATAATTTGCCATGTATTACAGATCGTATTGGCATTAATGAGATGACAGTACACATCATTATCACTGAAAATTTGGCGATGCGAAAGATAAGTGCCAAACTCGTCTCGAAGGTCGTGACGGCCGACCAAAAGTCTGGTCGAGTGTCGACTAGCGAAGACCTTCAGCAACTGAGAAGACTTGAAGAAGACCCCGGCATTTTCAAAACGTAATTACGCACCAGCAGACTATTTCCCATCCCAAAAATTGAAATCATCCCTCAAAGAAAACCCCCATTGGAGCCTAAATGCCATCAAGGAAGCTTGCGCGCGTACCCTTAAGGATCTTCCGGAATCTACCTACCAGGGAGCCTTCGAGTCGTGAAAAGCCGCTAACAAAGTGTGTCGACGTTTGAGGGATGAACTTTGAAGAATTTTTATTCATTGAAGCAATATCTGAAAAAAAATTATTTTGCAGAAATATTTCCCGATAATTTTAAAACAAACCATGTATCTTGGTATTGAAATCGGTATAACGTGATAAAATGAGTTATTTTGAAAATAGTTTTCTTTAATTTCTCATAATTCTTAAAACGTCGAATAAGGTGTCAATGTTCCACTCCCCAAATAAGTTAAATTTCAGTCTTCATGCCCGTAAACATTCCTCGAACGCCTTTCTCGTTCATAAGTGATTGAGCCAGCCTCGGCACTTTTTAAGAATATAGCTCAAGCAATTTGTGATGGATTTATGTACATGGCATTACCTGATCCATTACAATTGAATAACAGAGCCTAGAAGTTAATTATTTCCCCCGGGAATCATCGCAGGGGAGCATCCTCTCAAGACGTGTTGTTACCCCATCCACACACCCTCTCGAAAGTTTACGATATTTCCCGCTTCTTTCACATTCAATTTATAATTGATTTTCAAAGCGTTACATTTAACTCAACATTCACGTAGTGATTCTTCAGAGTAATGACCTCGCAAGACTTGCACGGAAATATATTATCACGCAGAAAATCGCAATGCTCTTAAGATATCCATCGCACGGCACAACATATATATTTACTTTAATATTCCCCCTCACAATATTTTTAATAATACAGTCATCCGGTGCGTATTTATACACTTCTCATATTTTAGCTCGTGGCACGACTTCGCTGGTCGGAGTTTCGAGCGAGGTAATCCGAGGATGGGAGAAATACTTTAAGAGAGGGAGGAGAGAGGAAGAGAGAGTGGGGACGGGGGTCGGGGAGGATGGTGGAACGGGGGGGAGGGGAGGGGAAGAGGAGGGGAAAGGGGAGAGGTCAGGCCGGAGAGGTTAATGACCGCTCTCCCTCTCTCTGGGAAGAAACTTTTGCCTCCCCTCTATGGGTTTTATCTCATTCCACCCTTCTTCCTCTCTCAACCCCTCCCCCTCCATCACACACCTCGACCGCCCTGCGCCTCGGAATCCCTTTGCACCCTTCTCCCCCATCCCCAACACCCCTTGACGCCACATCCGCCCCATTCCGCGTTCAGCAACAAAGGGTGACGTGCACCAGTCGGAAAAGTATGCATGCATATTAAAACGGACAGCCGGTAATATTCAACAATGATCGAACGAGTTAAACCTGTACGGACTCAAATATAGCGTGTGACTATATTCCCTTCCGTAATATTGCCCGTTTAATTAAGCTTCCCTCTCGCACTCATAAAAATTACAATTTTTTTACGTACCTAGGATGATAGGTGAACGCTGAAGGTCTTCATGAAGAGGGCGAATTTATCTTTAACCTATTATTCGGCATGTTTACAGGTAGTGCTCTCAATATTCAAATATACCTCGGTCCTCAACCCAGCGATTAAGTTATCGAACTGATTAATTTATCAAATCAATGCATTGCTGATTATATTATATTTTGAAGGAATTCGCATGGATTGAGTGGAAACAATAGGTTAGAATAAGACAGAGTATTAATCAGGAAGATTTGAAGATTATAAAGCGTTGATTAACTTAGCAATCAAATCTTAAATCACAGAGTGTTATAGGTGTATAATGAGAATTGATATCTGAGAAATACACAGTGGCACCCAAAAGTGGTAGGACTGATTTTTTTACAAGAACTTTATTGACGATATACTTATATCGACTTAATAATCTTCAAAGTATGCTCCTTGAGCTGCTACACACTTAGTATAACGTTGCTCCCATTCCCCGTACGCCCGCTGGAAATTTTCTTTGGGGATGCCGTTGATGACCCTCGTCTAAGCCTCTTGAACGGCCTTTATCGAGTCAAAACGTCGTCCCTTGAGCTGTCTTTTCTTCAGTGGAAAGAAGAAGAAGAAGTCCGGTGGTGACAGATCGGGAGAATAGGGCGGGTGCGGCAACGTAGCAAAGCCTGCTTGATCATATCGAGGGTCTCAGTTGCCGTCTTCCCGAGTTTCGCACAAAACTTAACGGAATAACGTTGCTCTAAATTCAGATTCATTTTGTTTTTCGACGTGGACAAAAAACTTGCTTCACTAAAAACGGTGTCCTCACTCAACGACAGCCCGCAGGCGACTGAGGTTGGTGTTGGTCTGTTGCTAAGAGCCCCCTCCACCGCTCCGTTCGCGCCAGAGAAAATCAGTCCTACCACTTTTGGGTGCGACCCTGTAGATGTAATGAGATTTTCAGGAAATAGAAATACCAACATTAATTTTGGGAAACTAGAGTTACGGGAATAGGAAGACTAGCCCACCTGTTTATGAAGGTTTTGGAGAAGGATGGACAGAGTTATGGGGACATCGTGAGAATTTCATTCGGTTAAGTAACTTTTACAAAGATTTCATAGTTGATGATAGCCTTCATTGAAGATCTAGAAACAATGTTTAAAGCTTATTTAACATAAATATGCGGCCTTATTTTATCTGGTTAGGAAACTTGGTTGATGAAGTAAGAGGATGAACATAGGCTGGAGGCTAAGTGTATTCGTAAAACCAGAGTATTAGTATTAATGAATATTTCATTGTAGGTTATTTCGGACTTAGGAATGTAATAGCGTGCAGTACTTAGGTCCATCAAAAACTTACCCAAACTTGGTAGACAACTACTCTGTAAATAATAATAATAGATTCTGTTCCTGACACCTTTTACCTAATAGTAGCACTTTTCATTTTCACAAAGTAGGTGGGAGAGCAGAATATTTTCGGGCAAGACCACTTATGTGGTCCAGAGCTGCATTAGCAGTGCAAATTGCAGAGCATTATTTTAAAAACCCTCAAAACTATAATTACAATTTTTAAGCTTCGATAACATTCATCATTTGATATCCTTGGAACTATTTCAAACGCCCATGCACCTGTTCTCTCTGAGGTACGATTAGAGCTGTAGGTACGTGGGCGAAAAACTATAGCGAGTCGAATCAGTTTATTCACCAGATATTTAGTCTTCGGATTGAGGGGACCAAAAAATTTTTATTCATTTATTGTTTTATTTTAACTTAAAAAAAGGCATTTAAATGGCGAAGGCGTTTTCGTGGAATGAAGGTACACAACCATTTAAGATACGAAACAAAATAAAAAGGAAGGGAGTTGGATACATTTTCAGAGGACCTTAGAGGAACAGTGAAGTTTGCACTCGCATGCCTCAACGATTTCTGCAGAAATCATATCTTCAGGTGTAACATGGATAATTTTTTCAAGTCAACTACTTTCTCTTTCCTGATTAAACGTAGAAAAAGAATATTTTTGCCCTGACCATTGAGCATTTATACACAAATCACATTCTCTCTCACATTCAGTTTCGGAGCACATAAGTATCTATTTGGGCATGCTCTACACTAAGCCAGCAGGTAAAGATCATTACAATACTGTAAGGCAGCGAGATAACTGAAAAATTCTTCGCCATCATGAAAGAAGCGCGGGAAGTAAATCCCAACTTGGAAATCCAATTTTCCGGAAAATTACAACCAGCGGATATTTCGCTGGACTTGGATATCCGGATATTCGAACTCACCCGCAATCCACCGGTCGGGCGTCCGTCCGGATTTGGTCCGGAGTGTGTCTCCCCCTGCGATGTCACGCTTCTCCACCCTGCTCAACCACGCATACACCCGGAGAGTCAGGAGGAATAGCAAGTGAGAGAGCGTGCACAAATGGAAGGGAGGGAGGGCGTGGATGAGGGGAGGGGACGGATGGAAATTATGCGCCAGAGCACGGCAGGGGCTGACGACACACTCCAGGGAGGGTAAGGGTCCACGCAGGAATTTAAAGGGACGCCCCATCGGATCAATGCCTTGCCAGAAAATATGCAAAGCGAGGGCAAGGGGAGGGAGATAGGTGGGGAGCGAAAGGGAGAGGGCGCAGGTAAGTCCTTGGAAGAAACGAGGAAATGAGGACGCATCAGGAAATATGGGCGGCTCCACGTGTAAGGGATGTGGACGAGAACAGAATTCAAGTTCGCTAGTGATTCGAATCGAATGTCGAGTTCAAGAGATGCGATTGCTGCAAACCAAGCTAATCTACGACTGCGTACTTTCACTGAGGCGACACTTAAACGGTTTCAGATCAACTGATTAATTTCATATGTCCGCTTGAGCACTGAGTGTACCCTACCAATTAATCGGTGATTCTAGTCACGGACTTATCGTTATGATGAATTTTGATGCTTTGAGGTTTTCCGCGCGTCACTCCACCTTGGGGACAATGGGGCCTACAGGGCGGCGGCCCTGTCCCTTGTACGTGTCCAAAAACCAAGAGCGCGACCCGCAGGAAAATTAGACAATGTCAAGCGGACATTTCGTACCTCAAAAGACGCGGGACGAGAACGACAAAATGAAACGACGTGGCGGAAACTTCGAAGAGAGAAGAATTCATCTTGGAATTTTACGCAGTTGCTTCCTTTCACCATTGTGATATCTGGGAATGTGCTTAGTTTAGCTAAGGCGGTTGCCATCGGGTTTTTTTTGTGAAATTTCAAACATTCCTCAAATTCTCTAATGAGTAATGATTCATAGATTGGAAAGAAAGTAAATTTTAATTTTAATTTCACCGGAAACCCAGCATCTATTAATTAATAGTTTCTAGCTCAAAATTGTGAAATTTCATCTTCAAACAGCAGATTCCACGGAAATTTATTTTCTTTCAGTTTCGAATGTGATGATGCTGATTGACCAACAGTAAACTATTTCCGTTAAGTCACAAAAGTATTCCCTAATTAAAATACGTATGATTAATTTACACAGGAGAGAAAGACATAGATAGGCAACAAAATAAGTTTGGGTGAGCGCGAGAGAATATGGTCACGCTGAAGAATCATAGCTACATATAAGGTTGAGTAAAGGGAAAGCCTTAAAACCACGTAATAATATCGAAACATCGTTTCCCAATGTGTTCGTCGTGGTTTCATAAGTTCTCTACAACTAGTAACATAATATCAGAGTGCAACAATTGTATAAACATGGTCCTTCCACTTGCAGCATAGACTCCAGGGAAACAGTGATCTCTCATTCGTGTACTGAGTAGTAATAGGGGTGGAACATATCTAAATTCGTTGACGCAGTAAATTTCACCATAATTATTCACCTACTTCACTTCGACCATGATGTCTGGACTAGAATTTCTAAAACTGTGTCATTTCCGCATACCATAGGCCAAGTCAGTCACATCCAGACTAGTTGGGATAGCAGAGGCTTTCAGGGCAGTTAAAGCTATGGTTTTTCTAGTGAAATCCGTAAACTTTCGAATCGCTGAAATACTTCTACTATACGCCTAAAGAACTACATATGACAGTGGAAACCTAAAATGTTCAAAAAATTAAGCGATTAAAAAATAATTCATTTAAAATATTTACTCTCCTTCGTATGACACCAAATGTGGCTTGACCTAAAAAATTCATCTTTATCGCCTCCGATTGCTCACACTAGATCGGATGTCGCGATCTCTGGATGTCACACGCCTTTAGAACACTTCTGTTTCTGCCTACAAAGCGGCGCAATGCCAACACCTTATTGTTCACGATTCGCCAACTGATAGGTCATCTTTGCGGTGGGTGAGGGAGCCAAGTTGCGGTAGCCTAGACCAGTGGATGCGATAACCGCTTTACTACATCGGGTAGCGGAGGGAATGGTTAATCGTTTGGTGCGATCAATCTGCTACGCAACCCAACATTTGTATCCGGTTCCTGTAATCTTGACACCTGGAACATGCGGCAGTCCGTTTAACGGCCAGTCGCTATCCACAACCCATTACTCCCTAGCCATTCCCAGCTGTCTGAACAGAAATAGACACTAAGTTCTTTGCCACTCTGCTGACTATCCATTCATAACTATTTGAAGTTGAGTTTCACAGAAATATTGTCAATTCCCATATCACTCAATTTTTTCCTCTGAAAACTTCATACTTCAATCATCTCCTAATTAAATCCTTTCCGTTAGCTACATAGCGTGAAACATAAAATAATTGAATGAAATTTTACCATGAAAAATACCTTACCAGTAGACATAATTTCAATCCTAATATCAAGACTATTATTGGTTCTCTTGGGAATTGAAACATCTAAACGTGTGTCGTTGGTATTTTGCTTCAATCACATTACATTTAATTACCTCATTTCTCACTGCAAGGTGAAAAAAATATTTAATTTCATTCATGAGTAAACGCAATCTAATGCTTCGCCGATACGTAGAGGAAAGTCAACACGCTCGCATTGGAATTGAAGGAATGAAGGAACAATGATAGCAAGGAAAGTAAACACTCCCTAGTTCTAATGGCCATTCATTGGGTTCCCTTCACTTTTCCTCCCCTTCTACTTTCCTCCCTTTCACCCCTCTCTCCCTTGACCTTGGGTTTCCTCAATCCAAGTCGCTTCAACCTTGTGTTAAGTGGTTTTTATCCTTCAGAGAGCTAAAGAGGACTACCCTGTGGTCAAAATACCCGTATCCGCTTTACACACCCTTGTTTTTCATTCGTATGGCCATAATATTTGGCCTTTCATCTTTATTTTCTATTTGTTTTTTTCTTTTGACTGAAGGGCTTCATTTACTACCATTTTAGGCTATGACAGCGCCGTTTAGCCATCCGGTGTTTTGTCCGCTTCATATTCTCGCACGTTGGTCTTGCTTTTCTTTAATACTTGTGTGTGTGTGTTTGTGTTTTATTTCTCCGAAGTGGGTTCCCCTGGCATCTGAATTCATTTCCCCGCCAACCTATTCGGTCTCTTCCTAGTAAACACACGTTAGTGGTTAAGGTAGCCCAGAGCCGGTCCCTGGTGTTGGAAACAACTTCCCCGCAAACCACTTTGGACTAACCAGTGTGACTGAGTGTGAGCTTTTTAAGATATCAAAAAACAGTCCCTGGTAATAGAATAAATTTCCTTGTAAACCAATCCCGTGTAAATGTGACCGTCTTATAATTTTGAATGCGTGTATGATCACATGCGACGGTCACTCCGCGCAAATCACCCCAACAGACAACATTTCCCTCCTTTTTTCCACAGGAGGGAAATGGGTGTAATTACAGGGGTGTAATGACACATTTACGACTTAAAAAAATATTTATCATATTCAGGATCTGTAGTACTATACTCTAGCTTAAGTAAATGAAGGTATCATAAATGATAAGTAATAAATTAATGAAAAGTAAATGGACCAAAATACAGTTGAACGCCACATAAGCAGAAGCCAGAACTCACTTTTGCGAGAATGATGCGCCAAAATGTTTCTCCTAATATTCCTTACATTCTGAGCATTTGCACTGAATGTAAGGATGGAGGAGGTACTATTTTTGTCAGGAAAACGAGATATGTGAATTCCTTTCTTGAAGATGAGATGAGTTACGGAAAATAAAATATCGATCATAGACCTTACATTTCTGAAAAAAATCCATACAAAACTATCTTAAAAATAAATATTAAAGTGATTATAAGCTATGAATATATTTTCCGGAACTAAACTCAAAATACTTTACCTCAGGAAATGTACAACCAAGTTCATAAACCGATCCATGAATATTGGAAATGTAAATGGGAAATGTGCGAAAGGCTGCATTTTTTTCCTGGAGACTTTTCCGATAGGCAATAGGAGGAAGTCATTTAGGATTTGATATTTCTACTAACTCGAGGACACAGCAAATAAAACCGATACTGACTTAAGGATCGGCAATAGTGCAATGATAAATGATGTGCAAGAAAAACATCGCTCGTTAAGTGCCGTTTGGGATCAATAACGCGTCTCAAAGTGTCAAACAAGATCCAGATTTCAGTGTGAAACTCTTCCCAAAGTTCACATAGCCGCGGGCGAGGAGTAGTTTTAGCGATTATTACTCGTAGTGCTTTTGCCTTTCCCATGGAATGGAGGGGCAATCTTGGGCCTACGCCCCGAGCAGGATCTGACTAGAGTACTTACACCCGAAACTTGAGACGACGTGAACCGTTTCTCGAACTCGGCCCGAGGGATGGGAACACCAGGGGAGCGCCCTCCCCCTTTCACGCCCAAGTCTCGCATATGATGAGGAAGGGAAGGGAGAGAAATGGTTTGCAGGTGTGCGTGGGTGGACTATCGGAAAATCACAACCTATGCGAATCAACCCCCAAGGAACACCCACCCTCCACCCCGATGTATGCAGGCACTGAAGTAATTCTTATAACCTTTCGAGAGATCGCACACAAGAGAGGGAGAGAAAGTCAATCCGAGTTTTGTTCCTTTGCCTCGTTTGGCTTTGCAGTGATTCGTTCCCTCTCCCAAAAGCAATACGGGAGGTAGGATATCGCTGTTCGCCTCTCAGGAAAATAAAATCCTGAACGGAGTCCCACCAATGATCAGATCTGACTGGAAGCTCCGATCACTAAAAGCTATTGAAAAATGATTTTGCCAACTTTTTATAACTGCTATCGCATACACTTCACACCAAGTACGATAAATCCATAAATTCCGTTTCAAATAGCAACACAAAAAGTGTAATAGGAAAATTCATATTTTGGAAAGATAATTTAAAACGACTCACGGGTTTCAATTCGCCGATGTCGCAAGAAAGCAGTTTTACCATGACGGGAATTGTATCGAACTAGGTAAACGCATTTCCAAAATTATTTTGCTGAAATTTCTATTATTTAAACAAAATTTTAAATACGAGGTATACACTGTAAGCTGTTCAAAATGGAGACGTAACTTCTAATATTTAAATCAAACTTGAACTTACGAATTTCGACAGCGATGTAGACTTCAGTACTTGAGGGTATTATAAGAGTAATATAAGATGTATTGAAGATTCATGTACCACTCATCGCTGAAAAAACTAGATTATACCTTAAGCCAGATTGATAAATGATTTCACTATGAAGAAAGTTGATGAACAATCCACAACTTCAAGCCGAGAGAAACGATTCGCGGTTATCTGCACTGTTTTGCAACGAGAGCTACTATTCACACCTCTCCACTCTTATCTTCACGATTTCCTCGGAGGCGTGAGCCCCATAGCCCGTCGAAATTCTCCACTCCGACGAAACGCCTCTCCGGGGACCGTGGCCGCGCCACCCCCCGATCGTACCCACGGATTGTACCCTCGTCCTCGCAACCTCTCTCTCACCAGCCCCCTCCGGCGGCCTCGCCCCATCCATCCAGCAACCCACTCCTCCCTGAACCCATTTCGCGTCAACGTCCTCGGCCGCTATCACTTCAATAACTCCCCGGTCCGCTCCCACCAACACCCCTCATCCTTCCACGGCTATTCATTATTGTGCGAAGACGTCCGAAAGTGAAGTATCGCCATTATTTGGTAAAAATTGATAAAGGTGCCGATCAATGACGCGCGTATAAATGAAATATTCTCAACTCTTCCGTTTTGGAGACTCGATCACCCACATTATAATTAGATATTCGAGTTACTCGAGCGTGCAGACCCTCAGCGTCATTCTTTCATTTCTAAATTCGTCATTTCTTATCAAAAATCATTTGGACCCTTCCTTTTCCCACCCTCAAATTGTCTGCCCTTCCCGCTTTTGGTCCAAAAGGTGTTGATCTAAACCACATATAATTTGGAATCACTTGGTTACCTCAAGTGAAGTAGCTCGTGGCTTGAATACTTTATTGAAAATGGAACACAGTATATTCCACATTCGTGTGAGTGAACTACTTTTATTAATTCGCAGCTGTGTTTTACGCATGATAAAAAATGTTTTTTTAATTTCTAAAAGAAAAAAAAAACACTTTTCCAATGGGAAAACCAAGGTTATTTTAATATTTATACATATACAGTGTGCGTTCAGGAAATAATGCAATTAAATTTCCCGCGCCGCTCCTATTGGTCAAAGTGTAATCAAACTCCTTGATGTAAAAGAGGTGGACGCTAAGCTTTGCCGCAAAATAGGCCTCAGTGCTCTCCAAGCTGTGGAAGTGGCAGGGCATCAGTTTTTGTAAACCTCAGGGCGCCAACCGTGTCACGAAAAATATGAAATCGACGACCGAGCAACGTTACGCGATTACCAAGTTTTGTGCTTAACTGAAAAGAAATCTCTTGAGGAGACTAACAAAATGATTCGCGAGGCTTACGGGGACTCTGCTCTATCCTACTCGCAAGCTACCAAGCGGTTGAAGGGCTTTCAGGAGGAACTGAGCCCTCCTGAATTCCACACGCCCACGGGCTTAGTACTGGGTGAACTCTGCCATCACCTACCAAACCGACCTTCGGGTTGATTACTATATATATATATATATATATATATATATCAACACGAGGAAAGAGCAAAAACTCCATGTATGAGTATTTTGAAGGGCTGCAGAGATAGTGAGATTTAAAAAAAACGAAACAAGAAGCTACAACTTGCCAAATACAAGCACTTGCCAGACAAGAAGCTACAAACTTGATATATTGACCGTTAAGGGTACCATATGCTTGGACGAAGAGTGCAGAAAGAATCTAAATTATTTTTAGACACGAAAACACTAATAATGCCTATATTGAGTTTAGAGAATTTACCAACACAGGATTTTCTGAGAGAAAATCTTTGATAAGTCCACGATAATTGATGTAATCGCACATATATTTTTATTGTATTTTTCCATGCTAAAAATCTTAAATAAGTAGTAACATCTCACAATATTAAGGTAAAATATGAAACTGAATGGATTATTACGCTCTTTAATTTCAATCCTAAAAACAACTTTACATCAATTCTTTCAACAAAAGTCTATCAAGGTAAGAGACGGTAGTAGACGAAGGATTTTCTTTTTTAGCGAATTAAACATAAATTACTATGTTTTCATTGACTTGAGGGTTTGTAACTCGTCTAAAATTTGAAAATGTTATTGAATTCTTCAGAACAAAACTCCTTGGACGGACATAAGAAACACAAATAGGGACTAAACTCTCACTATTAAAGGCTTGTTATTTCTCTTAATTTAAAAATGTAATCTTTCACTAAGTGAGCTCCGCTTTTCCCCTTCCGAAAGGTTGAACTCTGAGAACATACTATCAATGTGGTTCCGAGTATTGTCAGGTTAGTTGTGGTTAAATCAGTTCTGGAATCATTTTATTAGCGAATCAATGATACTGCAATGGCATTTCAATTGCGGCTTATGGTTGAAATATTTTTAAATCATCCCCATGCACTCATTTCCACACTCATTTCGTTGTGTTGCATTTTCTGCACTTTCTCAATCTCAAATTCTATTAGATTTTTCTATTCTATGTTCAAATCTCATAGATTTTCAAATTCTATCAGATCAGAAATTCCAAATAACGTCCGTACAAAGCCGAGGTAACTACACATAAAAATTAATTGAGTCAATGAAATCGCAAATTTAATTGTCGAGAAAATGTGCAAAGCTTAAAACGATTTTTTTAACAGGTACAAGGGGAACAGAAGCAGCACGCATCGAGTACGTATTGCCGAGAGCTGCCGCATCTCATCGCCTCGTGGGAAAAGCCACGACAGAGTGACTGTATCCATAGTCGCTAGTAATGAAGCCTTTACTTGTTGAGGATGAAGAAGGCATTTCTTAACCGAAGCCGCGTCTTCTCTCTGCACGCGATGCGCGGCGACAGCCGTATCACCCCTTCAATCAGGGAGTCCTCAAAGGGCACGTCATCAATGGCACCCCCCCCCCTTCCATTCACTCCTCCCACATGCATGTACCTGCTTGGACGGGCGCTCAAGCAATAAAGCGAGAGAGAATTCTCCCTGAAAAACATAATACCAACTAATAAATTTATGAATTTCATTAAGCCTTCACGGTACCTTTCCTATATTGTCATTAATATTATAATTATTTGCAGTGGTCAACCGATTTAGGATAGGTTTTTATGGGCCGAGGCACTACTTATTAACATAACACTATATATATATATATATATATATATATATATATATATATATATATATACATATATATATATATACATATATATATACATAAATATATATATATATATATATATATATATATATATATATATATATATATATGTGTGTGTGTGTGGGTCGCGGTAGTCCAGTGGGTAGAGCGTTGGACTGCTGGCCGAAGGGTCCCGGGTCCGATTCCCGGGCAAATCTCTGGGCACCTGCAGCTTCACCCCAGCTATGTGATTTTTCGGGTACCAGATCTTCCTGGGAAACCATTACCGGCACAGGGTAAGGAACTCGCCCCCTTATTCGTCAAAGGTTATTTTTCCTTTTATTTTAATTTAAATTTTAATTTCAAAAATTCTATTGAACAACGGAGCGAGAGTTTCTTAAATTCTTCTACCGGTTGATTGAAACCCAGCCGATTAAAATAAATTCTTTACAACCTAATATGAATCTGGAATTAGAATTTCAGATTACATTATGGAATTCCGAGGAAATCCTTAACGCCAACAAAACAACTATCATTTACTCTCATACTTATTAATCGAATAAGTGGTCAAAATGTGTTCTGGTTTACCTAAAATGTGTTTATCACTTAATAATCGTAGTAGAGTCCTTCAAATCAACTCCCAGGGTCGAATTATTTAACTCATGGAAAGATATGGGCTTTTGGTATGGAATCAAGGACGGTAGGAAGCATTTTGAGCCAAAAAACGAATTATTGCGATATCTATAATGAATTTTTAAGGAAATTTACGGCCGTTCTACTTAAGAGTTTTCCTGGAACCATTGTAACCCGCCCCAATCAGGTAGAATAGTAATGCTGAAATGCCTCCACATTACGCACAGGCTCCGCAGAGAAGAGTCTAGGAGACGATGCGACATTGTGTTTTTGTGTGGGACGCCTTGGGAGGCGGGGGGGGGGGGGGAAGGGGTGACGACGTTCCCCCCAAAAAGCCTTCTCTGCTCTTAAGTGCTCCCCGCTCGCGACCCCTTCCCCCCTCTCCTCCCCCGTCGCACGAGAAGCCAGGGTTCCGCTGCAAGTGGTCGGCGGTGCCTATTAAAAGTCCACCCCTTGCAGCACACGGCGAGGCCAGAAATAGACCCTTTTCATTTACCCGGCCGTGCGGGACGCCGTGGAATCTTTTCCAGTGCCGGGCAAGCGGGTTGAGGGAGGAGAGGGAAATTCTCTCCCTCTCTCTCTCTCCCACACACACAAGTGTTTTTCATCCATCCATCCATTCCTCAAAGAGAGAGAGCCGGGGGCGGGCGGGGGGGAGTTTGCGGTCGGGTTAATCAAATTGCCCCGCGAAGTCGGTCCTCGTGGCAGAGGAAGGGAGGGGGAGGAAGTGGATTCAATTTTGTTTCAAACGGTCGTGCGGGGCTCGTGCCTCGGCAGAGCGAGTCTGCGAATTGGTGGCGATGCGACCCCTTTGGCGGGTGCCGCGGGGGTGCACAAAGCGAAACTAAGTGCGAGGGTAATGGCACTTCAGTTCAACCAAGTGCTTAGGCCGTGACTCCTAAACAAGAGTTGTTCTTGATACTCGCCCATTTAGGAGACCTCGCTTGAGGAAGACCCTAGGGTTAAAAAATAACATTCAACTGAGGAATACTTGCAAAACACATCAGCAATTCCACGATTCATTATGTGTCGCGACAATGGTTTCACCGACGAGCAACATCATCAGGTGATGTCGCAAAACCATAGAGGTGTGATACATAAATTGCGAACTGCGGAATTGCAGTTTTATTTTTGTTACCATTCCTTTGAATATGGAAAAATTCAACGTGCTTAAGCCTGGGACAGTTTCCAACATTCGACTATGCGAATTTGGGTAATTATTTAATTAGTTTCGGCATCATTTAAAAATTTTATGGTCGTATATTTTGCGAGTGAGAAGAGATAACATGGAATTCGAACTACTATCAAATCTATTGAGTAAATGATCGATTTAAACTTAAATTACAATTCACATATTCGATTAATAAAATTAATTATTTCCACGAATAACTATTTAGCAATTTAAATTCATCGCTGAAATACAGACCATTCTTCTCCACATGATATGAGAAACTAAATCGTTATCGACTTTATTAATGGAATGGCATGGTTTAGATGCAGTGACTCATAATTTGCAGGAGCTGGATTATAATAGCAAGGCTACCAGGGTTAGCAAAAAATGTATCAGTGTCAGGAAATTAAAGGAGGGAGAAAGCGGTGGTAATTTGGATCTATAGTATGGCAAAGGCAAGGATGAGCTGCTCTGAGTGAATGGTGTGCCTCGACTTTGCATCGACGTGAAATTCTGAGGAAATAAGAAAAGGAAAAAATTTATAGATTGGAGATGGAGAAAGTTCAGACAACTATACACAACGAAATGAGTGAAGGCATGGAGTTAATTTTACGAATTTGTTTAACTGTGCACCGCAGGAATATTATAAAAAACTAGATTATTGACTCATTGGCGTGGTGAGACAAGATCTTGAGCATTGATATGCATATTTCGTATCCGTGCTTTAAAATTATTAGAGTTTGAAAAGAGCTCAGATATATTCAACAGTTTCAGGCGAGATGTAGTGGAAGTTTGTCATTATGAGAAAAAATGTGCACTTTTCCACAGACTTATTTCTAACGCACAACGCGTTTCAGTATATCGAACCATCTTCAGGCACAAGACTTGTACCTGAAGATGATTCGATGGACTGAAACTGAAAGTTACAAATAAATCTGTGGATAAGTGCATTTTTTTCTCATAAGAGCTCAGATCTTTAGAAGAGGAATATAGTCGAGGGTTCTCTCTATAGATAATAATACATGATCTTGTATTAACAACGTAATGGTATTGTATTCAACAAAAACCTTAGCCATGAAAATACTGAAATGTGACTTCTCAAATAAGTGAAAATGTTTCAATATGATCTATTCACCTTCAATGGGAGGTTTATGCGGAGAAGAAATGGTAAATTGAACCATAAAATGGAAGAGCATAATTTATGATAGGTGGAGGGGTTTAAGAATCGGGGATATGCCTTCGGCTAAGACAGTCAGTCAAAATAACACAAGGAGGAGGAAATTAATGACAGGGATATTGAGTAAGGATTTTGAGAAAATACTTGTTAAAAATTTGGAATGGAGCGTAGTTTTGTATGACACGGACACATAGTCAATGAAGCGAGATCATAGACTTTTGAAATGTGGGTGTGGAGAAGTATGGAGACGGTGAAGTGAACAGAAAGTAAGACAAACGAAGAAGACCTAAGCATGGTAAAAGGGGAGGAGAGGGTATTATTGGGAGAAATCAAAAAGAAGCAGGAGAGATGGACTCGGAAAGTTTTGATTGGCATTGAGATGCTGAAGCCTGTGATAGAGGGGGGAATTTATGGCAAACGAGGAAGAGAAAGGAATTGGATAGGGGTTTTTGACGGAATGAAGGGAAGAAAGAAGTATTTGGAATTAAAGAGAGGCTTACTGTAGTGTCAGATGTCAGGTTGGTTTTTTGTTAGGATAGGCAATTAAATATATTGTTGTAGTACAATTGTGTAGACTGTGTCCATCCAAAACTTACCTTATCCAGTACAATACATGAAATAATATCAGATTCTATAGGTAATTTGCACTAAATTGCCGATTCTAAAATGAAATAAACGAAGATGATGACTGGAGCCTTATCCAGTGGGAAAATGAGACTTTTAAAATTTATTTCTCTCAATTTCGAGTACTACAAGCAATAATTTGAAGGGACGTTTTTAAGTTTTAAGAAATATATCAATGGATCACATTTCACAATTGCCTTATCCCAATACATAAATGGCCTTCAATTCATGCTCGCATTTGACGTCATATCAAAGCCCACTTCGTATGACACCCAGTGATGATTCTTTCAGTTTTCTTTTGCTGATAGGAGTTTTAGCGGAACGATACTCAATTAAGTTACGACGGTTTTCATTAAATGCCTCCTTATCTCCAGAGGACATTCAGATAAAATCAATCCACGCTCCATGTAGAGGAAAGGCTTTTCCTCCTCTCCTAAGTGGAGTAAAAATAACGAAGATCCTCTTTTTTGACCTGATTGGATCGTGGATGGAGACACTGAGAAGCTATTAAGCCATGAGGAAAAGGGTCAATTTCAAATTTCATTCCCTGCGCTGCACAAAATTGAACTTTTTCAATGAACGCTCCCCTTACCACTCTTTCCTGTATGTCGTTTTTTTATTTATAAATATAAAACACACACGAACTTAATTTCAGACAGGTTTGCATACTGCGGAAAATTAAATTTCCTCACCATTCGTGAAGCAAAAAAAATAGTCTGAAAGAAGATGAATAAATCAAGAAAGAGGAATATAGGAAAAAATATTTAGTTTCATTAGTTGTAAATAAAAAAAAACAAGAACCTGTGTGCATATGGCGGCGTACATGTTCGTCGCATGGCGTCATTAGGCGCGCGTGTATAACCTTTAAGGTGCATGCGAAGATGACTTATGTAAATCTCGAAAAGTGCTGTCTTTGGATGCAGTAAGAAAAACGTTCGCGAAATATTTATTTATTACAAAACAAGCAATTAAAGGCAATATTATTTTAAGATGTGTTAGATCATTCTCGTTATTGTTGAATTTAGGATATGTATCGTCTTTACCGTAATATCCATTGTGTTAAATGTGAAACTCCAATAGCCGTAAACAGTTTACCTTTCTAAACAAAGTAAAATTGAAATTAATTGGCTAGCGCCACAAGTCAAGAAGGGGTAAAAGTTAAAAAAGGATAATGAGGTAGGTAAAAGGGGTAAAAGGTAAAAAAGGAGAGGATAAGAAAGGTGAATACGAATACGCGTATTTCGGCCACAAAGTAGCCCTCTTCAGCGTACTGAAGGGTAATCGTCACTACAACACAAGTCGAAGTGAGCTCACCTTTTACCTACCTCATTATCCTTTTTTAACTTTTACCCCTTCTTGACTTGTGGCGCTAGCCAATTAATTTCAATTTTACTTTGTTTAGAAAGGTAAACTGTTTACGGCTATTGGAGTTTCACATTTATTATATATTACTAGCCGTAAGAGCTCATTTCTATCAATATCCATTGTGTTATTGCAATAATTCTCTTAAATCTATTCTTATTTTCTTAATTTATAGGATTCGTTTCAACCCAGTTTGAGGTAATGACAAATAACGTCGTCCAAATGAGATGACAAACCCTGCAAGCGCAATTTAATTACACTTCCAATTCTCATAATTTATTTTCCGGAACTTCAGGGTACTTTTACTGACATATATTTAATGACAAAATCAGACAAAGAAACATACAAATTTTCAATTCTCTGAGATTGAGTTTAAAAATTAAATTGCTTGGCTTCGCCCAAATTTGATTCGGGTATCTCAAATCAAAAACTGAGCAGTCAATTGTCCACCACTAAAGAATATCACTCCTGGTCATTTGAATTTATAATTAATTCCGATCACGTCTCCCCTAGCAAAGAAGAAGGCCATTAATCAGGAAGAAATTATGACCACGCCGCTCAGTATTCCTTATCTAATTTCCCTCGCTCTTCGCCAACCATCCCACCAACTCAAATAAAATACGAGTCATTTTTCCCCTTTGTCTGAATTATACTCGCCCAACACATCGCTATCACCCGAAAAATAGCCTAGTTCGCAAAAAGAGCTCTGAGGGTTATAAACCTGCCACGGACTGATCGTAGATACTGACAGGCATATTTCATTCTCCTTTTTGCGATTCAAATTTTAGCACTTCACCTTGATGGTAGATAAAAAGTGAGGAGAAAATAGCTATGCTGATATCAAAAGGGGATTAACGAAATTTCTGACCACCCTTAATTGCTGAGCATCATTCGCGCCCACCCAAGCCGTTCTTGCAAGATACGTAATGCTCATCTCAGATATCTCCAAGAATGAATGGAAAATTCTTGAGATCGCAACGGAATGGCTCTACGATGTCATGTATTTTTAAACGAACGAAAATTGGCTAAGTGAGAGAAATGAACTGCAGCTAGATTGATGGATTAAATCATAGTAAAATTAATTTTTATCGGATATAAAATGTAAGTTGGTGATACGCACGCATACAAATATCGTGTAAATTAAGTGTAACTAGTGTTATCAAAACGGTAATGAGTCTGTGTACTTGCCCACCTCAACTCGGCGTTGAGGAGGCCAAGATATATGCGGATTCTGCACTTCAGACAAGATAGCTGATACCACAAGGCTTTTAAAAAAAGCATTACACGCGAGGGGGTTGAGGCATATACGTTTGCTAAATGTGTTTCTCGACTTAAAAGAAGTTGCTTGTGAATTGAAGTGAGGTAAAATTTGTATAATTTAATTTAAAACTTTATTCCACGCTCAGGTCACTGAATAAAAATTCTACAGTTTGACTATGGCGTGAAATATGAAAATGTCAACGAGATCTCCCTGGATGGCAAACATGTCACAGGTAATGGAACCGGCTCCAAGGTAATGATAACGCGTGAATTTAACGAATCACGTAGTAATTAGTAGTGAATGTCAAACACCAGGGTATTATGTATGGGTAAGGGTGTAGTATTAAGTGAGCTCTAGCCTCGCCTATCAAAACAAACTGAACTAATGAATTTCGTTTAGTGTAAATTCTCTATGTAAGCCATTCCTATTCATAGTGTTTAATTAAACCATAGAAATGAAATTCTAGCAATTTTCAACGAATTCATCTAAAAACAATGATATTTCCACGAAAATACGCCTTTTCGAACCAATTCCCTCGATGAATCTTATCGTTTATACTAATACTTTCAGTTTAAGAAATCAATATGCCAACCTCTTAGCACCTTACAATCAGTATGTCTGGAGTATATTTTATTTATAATGTACAGGCACAGAAGTTCTCATTTCAAATGTCAAATTTGAACCTTCAAATATGACATTAAATTACGGTGAAAATATGTCAATTCTTAGGGGAAACTGATGACCGAAAGAATCGTTTTTGGCAGTACAAGATTAAATGCAAATATATTGGAATTTTCAAAACTGAATGACATTGGAGAACTACTACATGCGTCGCGATGTAAGCCGGGTTGTGCAATGGAACTTATTTTTTCTTTGTTTAATTGCAATAAGAAAATCCGAAGGTAGGTTTAAAAGTAATGTCTGAGGTGTGTGGACGAGCGTTGTCGTATTGCAAGAGTAATGTCGCCAGGCTGCCTTTAACACGACAAATTCGACTGCGGAGGTATTTTAGAGTCCGTTTATACTGAGGAGAATTGACCGTTGCCCCTCGTTCCAGAAAATTGGTCACATTTACTCGGTGAGCATCCCACATAGCACTAGATCACGTCGTCATACTTCCGCTTCTCAAAATACACTGGAAGAATGTCACGACCTCCAGGCTGCGCATGCGTGTTGAGGGGGAATGTTACTTCCACGTGCCACCTGGCTCGTTTCTGAAGTTCATTTTCATTGCGCTCCGCAAGCATGTGTGCATTACTTTTCAGCCTACCCTCGTACTTTGTACGCTTCTACGTGTTTAGAACTTAATAGTGACTTCTGCTGAAATAACGCTATCTTACACATAAGGTTAAAGCAGACAGAGTATTCTCAACGCAAAAAAATTGGTCGTTGCTTCCAACCAGCCCTTCCCCTCGCTCCTTCCCCCTCCGGGTCAATTAGCCCCCTTTCCCCCCGACCCTCCTCGTGAACACACACGAGGCGGGCGCGCCTATTCTCCCAGGTAATAGAAAATGATCACCATGCCCACCCCGTCTCCAAGCCTCCAGACAATCGAATGACGACGATGTTCCGCATTTCGTTACGCAACCCCCCTCCTTCCCCTGCACTCCCCGCGCTCTGCGAAAGACAAATGACTCTCATCAGATTCCAATCTAATTCCCTGCTCTCGGAATAAGGCTCGAGAGAATCGACCAATGGCTACGCGGCGAAATATCTCCATCATTTCGGGAAGGAGGTCAACGTATGCGTAAACCTAGTATCGGATTCATTTGCTTTTGCAAAAAGGATGACAAGTCAACCCCATATTGGAAAAATTGATCGTATACCAATTGAGCTTTCGTTTTTCACTGCCTGGAGAACGCCGTTAGGTGGGTATGCTCTCTGGTAGAATACCTCCGGCATAATCCTCCACTACGTTTCTCAAAATCTTTCGCATGTAATTTCAATTGGCCCTGCTAATCTAAATATACTTCCTCAATTCATTAAAGGATCTAATTATTAATTAACCATATGTGATATTATATAAATTACTTGTAGATAGATTGATAGAGGTCTTTATTTGGGCGAAATTGAGACCTAATGGTCCTTTCTTCCATTTGACCCACGGTCGTATAAATACTATTTAGGCATAAAATTTATAATTACAAGCATACATACATAAATATAAATAGAAACGAATTCATTAAGCATAGATTTGCCTTTAGAAAAGAAAAGAATATATATATATTTATGTGTATGCATATGTATATATATATATATATATATATACATATATGCATATATATATATATATATATATGCATATATGTATATATATTTTTGTGTGTGTACATATATATATATATCTATATGTATAAACACACACATACATATATAAATTAAGGATACACCTAAACATACACACATACTCAATGTAAATGGCAGTGGAGATAGAGAACAATAAAATAGGGAAACTCTAAGCAAAGAATGAGGTTTGTAAGAAAAGCTAAGGAAATCGAAAGTAAAAGTAAAATAGAGTAAAAAGTAAACGAAGAATCATTTTTCGATAATTGAAAAAAAGGGAAGTGAGTGTAGCAGTGATGGTTGAAATGTCACCTCAGTGGTCATCGAGATTCTTGTTTCCAAACGATATATTAATGAAAGACTTTACAGATGAAAAATTGTTGAGCATCGGTTGCGTTTCAATGTTATTTCGGCCAAAAAATATTAAATGCCCATTTGGGTGTAACTTTAGTACTTTTTTTCCTTATCAGTTAAATATTTTTTAATCAGGAGAAAATTAAGTAAAAAACTCTGGTGAAAAATAACATTTCAACAAACTTAATCATTAAAATATGCGCTACGGCTTTGGATGATATAAGTAAAACATCCAGACGGAGCGATATGAGAAGTTAAATTTTCATTTGAAATACGCGGAATGATATAAATTAGTCAGTAATTAATGTCGCCATAGTCTCCTTTAAAATTTTGGTCGTGATAAAACTTTGATAAACAAGACTAGTTTTAGAGGAAAATCCTATTATAGAAGTATATCTATTGTCTATATTTGAAATTACAACAAACCCATCATTTGAGTTTAACAGGGCATTTTTTATTTAAAAATAGGAGTTACTGAAGTAAGTTGGTAATATGTAGTGTCCATTCAAGAATTTTGAAAAAGTGAACCATTTGAATTGGATGGGCCACATTTTAATTCAAAAATATGGATCACTGAATAAAGTATATAATATATGTTTATAGTATGCATGAGAATTAAGAGTAAGTGTACTACTAAAGTATAATAGACCATTTTTAATTTTAAAACATGGGTTACTGAAGAAAATGGAACCACGGATTTTAATGGTGATACATTTGTCATTTGATGGACTTCGACAACGCACTGTAGGGTAAAAAGAATGTTATCAATACGACTAAATAGTCTTTTTCCCTTCAGACTATATTTATTAGTTCCACTATTAGTAAAAGTTATCAGGCAAAAGCAGAAGTTTCAGGTGAAAGAGACCGTAACATTCCTCATATTTAATTTCATCGGTGAAGAGGGTCTCTGTGAGTTCCGGCCACGCCTCTCCCTAATGGTTTAAATGGAAGAAGGGACCATTAGGTCTCAATTTCAACCAAATAAAGACTTCTCTACTCCTCCTTGCCTCCCCCCCCCCCCCCGGTGCGGGATTGAACCCATCCGCTCTCCCGCCCGCTCGTGAGATCGGATACAAGGCGCGGGGGAAGGTATTGATGCGGAGACGTCACTCTAACGAGACCGCCCTATCACCGCCAACCCTTCTTAAAGGCGACGTCGTGTTCCGTATTTCACATCAACCCGGGAAAACACGCTCACTCTCCCATCGGCACCGGGGAGGTGGCTGCCTTAAACGTCGCCTCCGCTTCCTACCTTAACACCCTCCCCTCGGTTGCAGGGAGAGTGGGGACCGCAAATCAAAGTTGGGGGTCGACTGCCTGCTCCTGACGCCTCCCCCCCCCCCCGAATCAACACGGGGTTGGCTGTAGACATCCGTCAACGCAGCGGATGATCGAACGGGTGGGGCGACTAATATCAAACCTGTCCTCACCTAGTCCACTCGATCCGCCAAACTGAGTTTCTTCCGGGCATTTAATCGGGTCGAACGAGTTCCTTATCAAATTTAATCCCACGGCGGACCCGGTAAATCACCAAGCTAAGCATCCTAGCCGGAATTTCGCTCGCAAAAATGGACGCCGCCAAGCGTTAATCTTAAGAGATTCCTTCAGGGTGGAGGGATTGAGTTAAGTTCGTCAAAGTTGCGACAGCAGAAAAGGAATGGCGTTAAGATAAGAGATACCATGATCGGTTTTGTCCATTACGCCATTTTCCAAAACAGCTCAAACAATACGGGCTATCTGTGAAATGCACCTAATGATGGCATACGTAAAAACTGTCCCAAAGATAGCTGATGGACTGAATTTAGGAAAATCAACAGGGTACACTAACAGAATATGATGGATGGATCCTTCACCATGACAATGCACCTGCACATTCAGCATTGACTGTTCGCCAGTTTCTGGCGAAAAATTCAATCACCATCCTTGATCATCCTCCTTATTCGCCAGATCTCGCCCCCTGCGACTATTTCCTGTTCCCAAAATGCAAACATGTGATGAGGGACTTGAAGACTGGGAAGATGTGGACACAATAAATCAAGAAACGACGAGAAAACTTGGAAGCCGAGGACTTCCAAGGGTGCTTTAAACAGTGAAAAAGAAAATAGAATAAGTGCATAGCAACAGAATGGAGAGTACTTTGAAGGGGGCAAAATCAATGTTGTAGAATAAATTTTGCAGAATCAATTTTTTATGGCCTCGCGTATTTATTGGACAGCCTCATACATATCCAACCCGGTCGTAGTACACCATTTTGTTTTTAAAATTTTCAAACCATACTATCTCTTTACATCATCACTTCGAGAGATAGAATCGATTCTCCACCTAATCACTGCCTTAATTGTTATTTAAATATAATAAGTTAGCATCTTAAACCGAGTTTCAAGGTTGAGAATTGGTCGAGATGGTTTCTGGGGATGAATTTCTTGCGTTACATTTCCGTGAAGATTTCCAGGGAAAGATAGTGGTGACGAACAGATTAAATGGTGACTCAGTTAACTTAACTCCTGATACATACTTTTGTTCCCAGAACATTTACTCTATTTATAAGAAAGGGAACGGCAAAGTCCTATTGAAGTTTTTCCTTTTATTTGCATATGTACATTTTGAAAAAATTCCGAATTTACCTATATACTTATTCAAAAATCACATCGATCTATTTAGTTCCTTAGAATAACATCACATGTGCCACATTTAATCTACCTCACTTCGGATCTTCCTCAAAGAGTTTTATTCCCATCGTGCTTCCTCAAATCCCGGGACTCAGGAATGCTAAGGGTTCCGCGATCCCCTGGGAAAGACGCTAAAAGCTACTTAATGGCTCTTGCTCAGCCGCACCTCAAACCCCTCGGGGGCGCTCAACTCCTGCGGGAAAGAACTCCTCGTGTCCGGCACGATGCCTGCGACAGCTACGGACTTCCTAGAGAGAGCCCCGCCCCCAACCTAAAACCATGAACCCCTACGGATGCGATGGCTAGATTGTGTGCCAAACTTTTTCCAAAAATCAACCATATAGCATCAATTCAAGCACACCACATTTGGACCCTAGAGAACATTTCCACTAGTTTTAAGCGTATGCATAAATACACACATATCCAAATATATACGATATTTCCTTTGCTTGAATCTCTGATTTGTCACATCTATTCCTTGTAGATATAGCATTTTTGTTTGTCTAAATGTTAATCCTAATTTGTATACCTCGACACCTAACTTTTTTTTCAAGTGCGAAATGAATCAATTAATTTTGTGTATACGAATGATGTTATGTGCGATGGATATGCTCCTCAAATGTGACAGAACTCAGTTGCATAAATATATGCTACTTAATTTTAATAGTTAAATGATATCGGATAAATATAATATCATCATCACGGGTCGAAAATCCGAGGATTAGTATAAAGCAGACCTCCACAATATCCTACTTCCTGTGAATCTCCTCATTCTCCAAAAAATCATTCAATTAAGTATGCTCCGTGAATTATTTCAACGAATTCTCATAAAATGTATACTCAAAAATCCAAAGCTCTGAATTTTGATAGCAATTACCAGGGTGTTTGCTATGTTTATCAATTGGCAACAAACCGGGAGTAATATTTCTGTTACAATATTGTTAAACAAGCAAGCATTCTAACACTGGTGCGTAATTTTTCAGTATTTCGGTGGATTAGAAGATAACACTGTAAGAGACTACTGAAATAGCATACTTATCACTGTCTTGGCGAAAGTGGCCGTTACACCTCTGATATTTCGAAGGCACGGTTCTATTACTTATAAACAGAAATAGAGTTTAAGGCCTCATTGCTTTACCAGTGGTAGTTTTGAGACAATTATATTAACTAATACTGCATATGTCCCACTTGAATACAAATACCTCTTATTTAGTTCATTTGTATATTATTCGAGTAACACTGCTCCTTAACGGTACTATCTCAAAAAGCATACGCTCATTTATTTTTCGCTTCTACTTCCTATAGATATTTTTGGTGCATCAAGTATAAAAATAAATGCATTATAACTGAGAAGTTTTCATTTTATGAATTGTCTTTATATATATTTTTTTAAATAGTTCCCGAAACATTGATAATAATCATTGTAAATTTTTATTTCTGTATATGGAAGACAAAAATAAAATTTACTACGGTTAATATGTTGCCAAAGATGAAACATCTAATTCAACTTAATTTCAGTTGCAATGATATGCTTAAACTATAATCGCAATAAAATGATGACAAACTTCATCATTTTCATGAGGTATTTACTACATCTGTAGAGAGATTACGGAGGATGCGTGGGTGAAGAGATAGTTAAATATTTGTAAGCACCTACGAATGACGCCCGCCAATTTTAGAAATTTTTATCGGAAATAATTCTAACCAAACTGGAGAATTAGATCAGCTAGGGATATGTTACTTCTCTGAGAACTTATTCCAAGAATTTCAACTCAAATATTCTACCAAGCTTCCAATCATGTTATTCTTTCCCTCCGACGATAATATTAAGTCAATATTTTACTTTTTTAAATAGTTGCGGCTTCCAAATTGAAATTGCAATTTAAAAACAAGAAAATTTTAGGTTTACAATCCAAAAATGGGATTTACAGGTATTCCATAGATATCGCTTTAAATGTCCAATCTTTGATCTGAAATTTTTCAATTATTACCCGTTACAAGTATTTTTATAATTATCCAAGTTATACTACTAGTAATAGATCTAAATAGATATCTGCATAAAGGTACAGTAATTTCTTAACATGAATGTCTTCGCCAATTTGCAAAAATTGAGCATTGACATTTTGGGAATCTAATTGAAGTTCAACAGCTTTGTAAAAGAAAAATCCTACTCACGTCTTAGGCAATATCGGAAGATATTCCAAAAGCACACGAATTTCATTCCACTCACCTGAAACAAAAGAAAATTAAAATTAAGACAATTCAAAACCAGAAACAGTGACAAGCTTAGAACAATTGAAAATGGTTTAAGAATAAAATTGCAAACAACATTACAATTTCAAGAAGCATGACATTATGCAAGACATTTGTACAAAGAGCCTTCAGATAAATACGGAGTGGCGAAATAATAAAAATGCATCTTTATTTTCACTGCAAGTGTCTACGTATATATGGTTACGTCTGAGGGGATTTCAAAAGACCTAGGAGTGCTGTAGATATATATATATATATATATATATATATATATATATATATATATATATATATATATATATATATATATATACTGGTTTAATAAAAATTAATTCTGCCGAATGAGACGGATGCAGTCGTATAGTAATGCGTACGTAATTCTAAAGGTACTTGTGGTGAAATAATACATGGTTATAAAGCCCTTTCTTTCTCCCACAAGTCAATTTTTCGGACACGGCAGAGGTTTCGTTGCTTTGCCTCATTATGAGGGTTTTGTATTTATATGCTGACTGCAGACGGATTTAATGAATTGATGAAGAGGAGGACTGGTGAAGTCCGATGTGGGAATGTTTGGCGGAGGGAGAGGGGTCAACGAATGCGCTGCAGGGGTCAAGGTCTGGCGATCTGTGGCAAGGCGTTTTGTAATGCTTTGGAAAGGTGTGTAGGAGGAACTATAGATGGCGCACTTATTTTTCTTAAATTGTAAGAAAATAACTGCTGCTTTCTATTTTCCTGAACATAAAAAGGGTGTGATGATAAAATCAAATCAAAATATATAATATTTCTATCCCTCTTTAAGAATGCTATAGGTGATGCGTAAGGATTTTTGTTTTCATGTTTAACTTTTTAAACAGGGACTTACGTCATTTTCCTCGTGGACAGTTTCGACAACTGCAATCGATATCACGAGTGAGGAGTTCACTGTGATCGTAAAAAAATAAATATAAATAAAGAACACTCAAATACAACAAAGAGTCGATACAAAAAGATTTGCTTACAAACAATTTTTAAGCGTCAATTCGTTAATTCTCCATATATCGTCAATGGTTTGTTCTTTAAGTGAGCGGCAAGCTAAAAAAACTACTCAATCAGTTGTGTCTCTATTTTACTTTAGTTCTAGACTAACTAAGATGCTAACATTTTACTCGAAGTACCTGCTGAGCTCATGATAAGATTATTAGTACTCTTAGCTACTAAAAAAAGAATGAAAACATCAAAGGTTAAAATTAAAACCATAACTTACTGATCTTGATATTTATTACTTAGTTATTAAGGGGTTTAAATTGTTTCATTCTTTTCACGTCCCGGAAATGGCATCACAAACCTTGCGTTTTTGCCTCTCAATCTAATCTTGAATTCATTGTCTTATCTTCCATCATGAATGGGAGGAAACGAAATGTGTTTGACGTCTTTAGAAAATGGACCCCTAAAATTAATTTCAGATATTCAGCCATCGTAATAATCATCTCCGATTTTTAGTGGACCCTACCCTTTATTTCCAAATACATTTTTATGTTCGTCCAGAGGCAGGATTATAGAAAGAATTATTGTATTTTTAATATTTTTTATTTCGCATCAATATCCAAAAAAACCCAATGAATGAATTAACTGCACCTATTTATGACCTAGAAAAACGGAAGAAGAAATAATTTTGCTTCCATTTCCGCAACTCGAAGTGTGTTAACTCTAAAATTGAGGCACAAAAAGAGGTCACTAGGTTGAGGGAACGGGAATGTGAAGGCGGACTTATCGACTCAGGCGTAGAGTTACACTTTCGCTAGGACGTGTCTATTCAGAGAGAGAGAAGGGGGGTTGGAGGGAAGGGATAAGGGGCGTAGGAGGAAACCCTCGACCCACCCCCTCCCCCACAAGTGTCTCCCACGTCTCCCACCTCGCTCCCTTTCACCTCCAGACGTGGAGTGACGATGGGGTCAGGGGGCCATGTGGCGTACGCCGGAGGGAAGGGCCTCGTGGAGTAGGCCGGACCTTGCCCCGACGCCTCCCGCTGTCCCCTCCTGAACTGAATGCCCCACACGGAGGACTGTCGTGGCGATTAATTGGTTTCCAATTCAAGGATCAGCAGCGGCACCCCTCAAATCCTCACCGACTCCATTCCCATGCCGAGTCTCAATTCTTCCCTCGTCATTAGCCATTCAAAATCCTAACACTGACGGACCGCAAATCCCGCTCCCTTCTTCATTCAATTGACTGGGATTTGAAACTGGATTGCCTTGATTTCCAACCGAATGCTATAGACCAATTGGGCGACCCAGAAGTGTACAACTGTGACATTCTCGAATTTCGTAGATCCATAAAAATTGTGGATTCGCTAAATGCTTGGTTGCGAGATACATTGGTTCTATTCATTTTTCCAAAGTAAACCGATGCGTGATTAGAAGTTTGGAAATCACCTTGTGAAAGGTGATAACGTGGTCATGACTACGACTATTTCGTGTTTCATGAAATTGAAATCGCCACAACACCTTGTAAATTTAAAAGCACTCAGAATGCCACGATAGTAGAATACGCCTCTGGCGCATTGATATAGCACATCATTTTTAAGAGGCGGAGTGTATTTGGGAGATTTAAAATGAGATCCTCTTACCCAACCGCAAATTTTTCCCGGTACGTCGAAATGACTCTGATATATCGCACTAGACTAGAATTATCATTAGAACCTCATTAAAATATATGAATTCTGTTATTGAAGATTGTCGCAGTACTTTCTTTCGTGTGATAAACATTGTTCGAGTGCATGATCAAACTAATATTTGCGTTTCAGGTGGCGTGATTGGGAATGTTCGTGCATCTTCGGTAATCTAACACTCCCGCCACGCGCCCTTACGGAGCTTGCGGCGCATTGTGTAGATTTAGGTGTAGGTTAGACACGGACAAAGATGAAAAATCATTCGTCGATGGCCAATTCCAGAATATAATCCGGTGTACATGCTCAAAGTCTGTACCAGACCACAATTATATATAAATTGTAAATTCCAAAGAAACTGCGGGAGATGCCTCAAAAGTAACTTTTAACGGAGACATCCGCTAATGTGCATTTCAATGCAACAATTTCAGAGTGTGATCCCAGTCAAGGTGAATGATTTTTACCCTCTGATATTGTTGCATTGAAATTGTTGCAATAAATTGCAAACATGCATACATGGATTCAATTCATATTCCCTTTCATATTATCTCGCCTTAAAAAATAAAAAAGAATTATCTATATATATAAAAGTCTTCCAAATTTCACTTGAATATTTGTTAAATGCAATGCAACCCCTTTTTTGTTGTAGCTTTTTTGTTACATAAACAGAGATGATACGGACATTAACTGACATTATTAACATTCTCCAGTCCGCTTACGCCCAAAGTCCCGGAGGGTGAGACCGGACCGATCTTCTCCATAGGCCCCAACGATGCCTCTCTTGGAGCCCGCCATCTCTCAACACAAAAAGACACCAACGACTTTTAACCTTTTTACTTTCCATTAGGCGATAATTAGACAATGCCCTGGCGAGTTAGAGCGAGCGGGAAAGAACTGACGAAGATAACGATTTTGCATTGCAATTTTATGGTGAAATTTTAAGGAAATGAACTCGTTCTCTCAGAACGGATAAAAATACCCTTGGCCATTCACTCTAATATTATTCTAGGTAATCTACGGGTTAATGTAGGTTTTTGGATGGGCCCAAACTACCAAACCGTGCAGCGACAATTCTTTTGTCTCTTCCTACAAAACATAACCTAACATTAAACATCACAATAAGCCACTCCTCAACTCCGTAAACTTCCTTCATCCCTTCATTCCGTCCAACATTCCTATCCAATTAATTCCCCTTCCACGTTTGCCAAACATTCTCCCCTCTATCACAGTCTTTAACATCCCACTATCGATCAATATACTTTCCATTCATTTTTCCTGCCTCATTATGATTTCTCCCAACAATCCCCTCTCCTCTCCCAACATACCGAGTTCTTCCTCAATTGTTTTCTTTTCCGTCCATGTCACCTCCTCCTTCCTTCTTCACTCCCACATTTACAAAGCCTCCAATCTACGCTATTCGTCCTGCTTCAATGAACATGCAAATGTGGAAATGGCCAATGTTACGCTGGAAATATATCTGGAGAAGCCTCCATCTATACAAGAGCCTCCATATCATCTGTACTGATGTCCTCAGGATGATTAAACGATTCTCTGAGTTTTTTTAAACAGCAGAGATTTCTTTAGATCGAATATTTGATGGTATTATTCCCATATTAACCTGAATGCTTTCATCGTAAACTAAGTATCTTTTGTCATCTTTTACATGAGAGAACGGGACGCACATCCATTCCTGAATGCGATTTGCCATGCGTTAAAATTAAGCGCAGAGTTTTACTAGAACCACAATCGCCAGGATCCACGAAAACAGCTACCAAGACAGAGTTTTAGAGAGACTCAGGACACTTTAAGGTATACTTCTGACTCTGTGGGAATTGTTATTAAGAAGTTGAGGTATATTATTTTTAGGCATTGGAAATAAAGGTATAAGTTCCATGCCCATGAAATTGTAAAATTTCCCCACCTTACTTTACAGTACTGGATGATCTGTATTGTTATGGTATAAACCTGTCGTAAAAATGGTCGCGGTTAATTTTTATTCCCTTATATCGTGTATAAAAATAAGTAATTTATTAGGTGAATTGACACTTGAATTTTGAATTACGTCTTCCTTCAGCAAAAACACAAATTTGCACGTTATTTTCTCATCGAATATTTTTCCATTTTCCCTTCCTCTCCCATATCCTCCGTCATCACTTACCCTTCCCACTTGGTGCCTGCACCCCCTGCCACACACACCTTTTTGGTGAATCCCCGTGATGTGGATGAAAGGCCGTTTTTAACGTGTTTTGCGATCACAACAAAACCAATAGGAGCCACTTTAAAAGTTGCAATCGAACATCCCATTCTTAATTGACAATAGCCAAGGCAGACAGCTAAGCCGTGGTTTTGTTGCGATCGTGGACGCATCACAAAAGTGTGGATTAGATCATTGAATGTTGCCATCCACACAACCCCTTGCCATACACACACCCGGGGGGAGGGTAATGAGCTTGAGAGGGCATCAGCGGGATGTAGGTGCGGGCTCAACGGAAACCCCAGCAGCATACACTCTCAACATGGACGAGGGCCACGAGACGCGAGCGGACTGGACGGAGGGTGGCCCAAACGGAAGGCTCGCGAGTGGATGGGTGGGGGAGGGATGTGCCCAGGTGGTCTGAAGGCGAGGAGGGAGTGCGGGGGAGGGGGTAGGGGGTCCGTTTTGAGCGCAACCCCACCCTGTTCCTCGCAATGTCCCCTCCCCGGCGATTTTTCGTTCCTTACTTCACAACCTCCGTCGCCACCCCACTACCCCCGACCTCCACCTCCGGCTTCGCCAGGGCCGCCGTTCATTAGCGACGCCCGTTCAGAAGGCGAGAAGGAAATAAAATGGGGGAAAAACGAGACGAGAGTGAGCACGGTCGAAGCAATCTAATGAGCACAACATGCAGCGATACAAGGCGTTTGGAAAGGTGCAAGTGTAGTGGAGTCTCACACCCAGGAGCCCCTGACGACTCCTCTTTCCAACCCACCTCCCACACCTCATCCCTCGGGCTCCTTTCCACCCCCTCATTCGTTCGCCAACCCTATACCCTCCTCGCGGCGTTGCCAAATGGACAAGCGTGAACTGGTGTCGATCTTCGGAGTACGTTGAAGGAATCCTTTCCAAGACTCGGGCGTTTAAAATATCTTTTCTCTATATGCACCCTTCAAATTAACGTGCCGTTTACAGGACAGCATTTTATTTCCTATAATTTTTATGTCCTTGACATCGTCCTAACATTTCAATTTTACATCAACACATAAGTATAACAACTTTTCATTTGTAATACAGAAAATATCATGATTTTCAATGGAAATAACAAGGAGAGGAGTTTGTGCATGCAATTGCCCCGCTTCAAGTCCTTGCAGCGCCTTGCAGGGTACTATGTACATGTAATGGGGACTTATGAGTTGCATGCCCATGCAATGGAAAATTTTCTCATTTACGCACAGGGTCAAGGGCCACAAGGCCCTTTGTTGTTTCACGTTAGTTAGGCCCCACCTTGAGTATGCTGCAAATGTATTGGATCCTCATGAGGTAGGCTTAATTTTGGAACTAGATCGAGTGCATTTAAGAGCAGCTTGGTTTGTGAAAAGTTTTTATGAACAAGGCAGCGGTGTCACCAGATTTTGGAATAATTTGGACAGGAGCCCCTGTTTGACCTAAGGCTTAAATACAGATTGAATTCATCGCGTAAATTTGAGGTAGGTTACTTATCTGAGGATGCTAAGGACATATTACAGGCCCCCACTTACTATTGTATGTAGATAAGAACACCAACGTAATATCAGGTATGTTTATTGTAGAACGAATAAATTTAAAATATTATTTTTCCTCAAATTATTAGAGATCATTATAGGCATTAGAGAAATCACGCAGGAGGTAATTAGAATTGATTCAGTATATATTTATCAATATCTATCATGTTTTATCCTGCATGTTATCCTCCTCAATATATTAGACCCATCTTTTCAACAGTTTTACAGCACGATTTGTAGGCACGTATCCAGTTATTAAATATTATTACGTGCAAGTACTTTCTTTCGAGTGATTAAGGTTTGTCGAGTGCATGAAAAAACTAATATTTGTGTAGAGTTTACATGATTTGGTTTTGCATGTGGTATTATTCTAGTGCTCTAGTGGTGACCTAACACCCCCGGCCACACACTCCTGCGGCGGCTGGCTGGGCATGGTGTAGATGTAGATGAGATCTTACTTTTCGGTTCGGAGTGACCTGTCTTGTTATGGTGGAGGTCAATCGTATAAATGGTTTTGGTTAATTTTTATTCCCTTTTTTCTTTATTATAATGACCCATTTATTACGTAAATTAACACTTGTTATGAACTAAGTCTTCCTTCAGCATATTTACATACTTTCTTGCTATTGGATAGTTTTTAAATTAATGTTTTACTATTTTCCCTGCCTCTTCCATATTTTGTATCAACTTATCACCTATCTTTCCCGCCTGGTGTTTGCCCCCACTGCCATACACCTATATGGTGGATCGTGGGGTTTTCATATTGATTTCGTAAAATTGCGACGAAAACAACTTTCATTAAACTAATACAAGATTAAATAAAATAACCAGTAGCATAAGGTAAGGGACGAAAATGTAGGCCATAGTTTTAGACTTCTTATTCCGTAAACTGCTTTGATATCTTGAACTAAGCTTGGAATAATTCATTCAAACATGAATTATCTAAGATTTTTTATTCACTTTCTCGACACTGGTCTTTATGGAGAGGCATTGATTTCTACAGCAAAATAGAACCCGGAATTAAACACGATTCTGAGTGTTACTTTTGATTAAGAATTAGTCGAAAAAGTACAATGGTTTATGAAAGTTAATTAAAGGCCGCGTCGAATGACACAAGTTTCTTGGCTCTTCAATGAATGCAGCAGGGATATACAAACAGCCATCTTTTACGGACACAAATGCAAATGGACAATTCAAGTTTAAAATTATTTTATAATAATTAGTCTACAGGAATGTGTATATGGTTTTTTAACACTATCACCCGACGTGATGTACTTTTGAAGTGCTTGCGAGTTTCAACAAAAATTCTGTGTCACATACTTCCTTAGCTGATTCAGATATACGTGGAAGAGATTATTAAACTTTATCAGTTTAATCCCTTCCACGCATGTCGTCCGAAATGATAAACCTTCTCTTTTAAGTTATGTTTGATTAGCTTAGTGTATTACCACGGTCTTCGTCATCCTTCTTTCAGCAAATATATCTTCCCAATTCTCATCCTATTCTAATTCTTCCCTATTCCCTTCCCCCATTTTTCTTACGTATCTGTTTTCTCAAGTCGCCTACCTTGTTCTAAACTGCATCTTTCGCCGTCCTCTCCGCCAGACGCATTAACTAAATTATTCTGCAATCACACGCCACAAATTTCTCCACAATCTAATCAGCCTCTTTTCTTAATAACTATGCTTCATAATCACTAAACCAAATTATACTTTTATTAACTTTTAATTTATATTTACTTCCCCTTGTAAATCATTTATATTTCAATAATGCGTCTAAATTATTTTCCTAATGCTTCACATTCGCTTTTCATTGCTGTCCAAAATACCGCCCAAATATTAACATACTTTTATTTTAAGATAATTCAATAAGAAGGTAATTGAAAAACATTCTAAACACATAATCAAAAATTAGGTACGGATGCGAAAGGTTAAAAATAACTGGTGAAATATATTTATGTTCGCTATATATATATATATATATATATATATATATATATATATATATATATATATATATATATATACATACATATATATATATATATATACATACATATATATACATATATATATACATATATATACATATATATAAACATATATATACATATATATACACATATATATATACTATATATACATATATATATTAGCGGGGAGTCCGGATGGGCAGATTTGGAAGAGGTGTAAAACAGGGTTGCCCATTATCACCGCTACTGTTCAACCTGTATGTAGAGTAAATGATCAAAGAGGCATGGGAAGAACTGGAAGTAGAAAAGAAAGTGGGCGGGGAATCCGTAAAATCAGTTAGGCTCGCGGATGATCAAGCTTTAGTTTGTTAGTCAGCCAAGGGGTTGCAAGCATTGCTGAGTTAATTGGAAATTCAGTGCGACAGGTATGGGATGAGAATCAATATTAATAAAACAAAGGTTATACCATTTTCCAGAAAGAAAGAGGCTAAGCTAATCATTAAAATAGGAGGGCAAAAATTAGAGCAGGTAGAACAGTTTACGTATATCGGAAGTGTTTTGGACCAGCTCGGTCAAAGTAGTAGGGACGTACGGAGAAGAATGACGCTAGGCAAAGAGGCTTTCACAAGGAGGAGGGAGTTGATGACGGGGACGTTGACTAAGGATGTTAAGAAAAGACTCGTAAAAACTTTGATATGGAACGTAGCTATGTACGGCGCGGAAACATGGTCATTGAAGCAGGAGGATAGACGTAGACTGGAGGCTTTCAAAATGTGGGCGTGGGGAAATGGGTGAAATGTGGGCGAATGAAATGTGGATGTGGGGAAGAATGGAGAAGGTGAAATGGACAGAGAAGAATACAAATGAGGAAGTACTTGGTATGGTGGTCGAAGAAAGGGGTTCGTTGGGAGCAATCCTATGGAGGCAGGAAAAGTGGCTGAAGGGGGTATTGACCGGCAGCGGTATGTTGAAGGCTGTAATAGAGGGGAGAATGTTAGGCAAACGAGGAAATGGAAGGAACAGGATAGGGATGTCGGACAGGATGAATGGAAGAAGAAAGTACTCAGAGATGAAGAGGGACCTGATATAGAGTAGGATGCTAGATTTTGTGTTTTGTTGGGAGTCACAAAGTGTTTTATTTAGTAGCTGTGTCCATCCAAAAACCTGCCATCTATGTCTATCTCACATGCAGTTTAAAACTCTATGTCACATGCAGTTGAAACTGATGCCAAAGCTTTACTTGGAATGCTCTTTAGGTATTTTCCATAATTCGTGCTTCATAATGCCGTCTCTAATGAGGAAAACAAATTTAATTCACATTAAAAGTCGTGGCATTCGGTGACCAAGCTTGTAAGAATATTTACTTCTAATGGGCAAAAAATAAGCAGTTAATAATGCATGTACCTTATTACTAAAGTCGTCTTGTTGAAAATTTGCTCCGGAAGAATATTTGTACTTTGTAGTTTTCCTGATCCATATTTTAAATGACCTGGTACCGACATAGCATTTCTAATAATAATTTTCCTTTCACTTGTAAGTACGCGTATGGTGTGTGGAAAATACTGTCATGTATTATTTATTTCCAATTTAAATTTTTCACGGAAATTATCGAATAGATTATTGGTGTTTAGCAATCTAAATTTGAGTTTTCTTAAAGATAATAAAGATTAATAAACCCTTCCCCGTTAAATAAATTATAAAAAAGGCATGATGCAGTTTCCACGAACATGTATTTATAACTTAATTTCTAAGCCATAATTGTATTTAGTTTTGAAAATACTCATCTCCCCGATCGTCCTGTGCTATATGCAACTGCAATCACCGCAAAATTAGCGAATGATCTTTGAAACTCAGAACTCTTCGAGGAACGAGAAGCACCGTGTATGAACGTTAGCTGTCAAGCTTCACTGAGTGTCATGTTGACGGTGGTAGACTATTAAATGGACATAAAAATTTATTTTAGATGTTTTTAAGAGTGGCTTGCTATCTATTTAGTGGTATCGCGAAATTATATGTGCACATTTACTATATGAATGGACCCTGGGAAAATGCTTGAATTTATCACAAAAATTAATTAACGATGCACGGTGTACTTAAACACATTTTATGCTTCATAATCCGGTGAATATCCTTGATATAACATTATTCCAGATTTCTTCAGCGAAAATAAAAGTATCAAAGTGTTTTATAGAACCTAAGAGCGCCATTATGAAATTATTAAAAATTAAAAAAATGTTGGGCCCTTGCTGCTTTTGCTGTATTTGTTTACATTTGCTGACATCTGTATCGGTAATTTAGTCATGCGTGACCCTCTGGTTCTTTAAGGCTGACCTTTACCCTTATCACTTGTAGCAGGTGTAAAGATGTTTCAGACAGCCGACCCAAACGGGTATATCCTTACGAAAATCACGTTTTTCGTATTTTTACCAATAATGAAATAAAATACCTCAAAGTAAGAATGGTTATGAGTCTTGAAATTCTTGAAATAAAGTCATGAAATTGAGGTAAAATAAGGAAGTGTGATGACTTCGCGTTTTAAAGGAAATCGCTTGGGTTTGATATGGCAATATCTTTCGTGTATTACTTCCTAAAAATAATGATAAATTAGCCAACAGTCACCCAGTAGAACTTGAATACAGCTCTGCTTCGTGACCCCTTAGTCTAATTTTAGTTACACATAAGAGTCAAAGCACTTTGCAATGTACGAGTATAAATTGGCTTGGCTATGTTCCTCTTTTCTGCTCATAATAGAGTGTAGGCGGTGATAAAAGGGAGTCTAAGGGAAGGAGTGGGACTCGTGGCTGGGTAAAAGCTCTGGAGTGAACACACGCGTCTTTTGGAAGCTGCTCAAAATAATATAACAGGCGTTATTTTCTAAGGATAGAAATCATTTCGAAAACTCCTTGATCTCCATCCCCGTTAAGGCTCCATAATATTCATGCGTATGAGTTCACAAAAATAAGTGCCCTAACAATCATAATACTAAAAAATACGGGGTTTTCCACAGCTTCAGGCAGCCTATTCTTTTGCTGATAAGACTAAGAATAAACTCTGTTACCGTTATAAAAATCCATATAATATTCAATTGTTCCCGGCTCAACTTTGTGGGAATTCATGTTAATTAAATGAAGAATACAATGTAGTTTTCCACTGTCTTTCATTCACGTACAACTAGTTTGAACGCTCAACCGTCATCATCAGGTACCTGTTCAAACTAGTTCAAACTACGAGGGTCATCCGGAAAGTAGTACCCGTTCGTGAAATAAAGACACAAAAGTAAATATTAACAAACATAAAAAATTTTATTTGAAAGAGGATACTTTAAACTACTTCTCAACATAATCTCCAAGCAAATTAAGGCATTTGTCATAACGTGTGACAAGTTTCTGTATTCCTGCTGCATAGTCCTTCGCCGCCAGCTCATTGAGATACAGGGTCACTCCTTCTTTAAGTTCTTCATCGCTGTCAAATCTTTTTCCTGCCAAAAAGTCTGTGTCAGATGGTGTTTAACAATTTCATGAACAATTGTTCGAGGAACATTGGGAAAATGCTCACAGATGTCATCAATTGTGACGCGCCGATCGTTCCTCACGAATTCGTCAACTGAGCTCACCAGTTGGTCTGTAATGACAGACGGTCTCCCCGAACGCTCATCGTCGTGTGTGTTCCCCCTCCCCATGTTGAAGTTGCGACACCACCGCCGAACAGACGACTCGTCCATTACATTGTCTCCATACACCTCCTTTAATTGGCGATGAATATCACATGGGCGAACGTTTCTTGCATTGAGGAATTTAATCACTGCCCTCACTTCACAACTGGCGGCGTTCTCAATTTTTTTAAACATTGTAAACAATCACAGAAACAACACAGGCAATGCTAGCGTCACGCAACTTGGCTCAGAGAAGGCAGACAAGCCACTGAAGCTATCTGACCTCGTCCAGCGGCTACTCGCGTCGTCAGCACTTCATGCGGCACGAACGGGTACTACTTTCCGGATGACCCTCGTAGTTGTACGTGAATAAAGGACAGTGGAAAGATGCATTGTGTTCTTCATTTAATTAAATCCATATCAATTTGACTTTAAGTTTATTACGTTTATTTTCTTTTATGCGATATGGAAATTAATCAATTTATGTTTGGAAACCTCAGGCATACGTCAGCAAAGAAAAACTTGCTTAACAGTTAGTTACCAATAAATAAGTTAGATAATTCAAATAAAGGAAATAATATTTACTAAAGCTGCATGAACTACATAATGTCAGGGTTAAATACTTCCTTGCAGTTTTTGCTACAAGATGCGAAACAGATGGTGGTTTTCCCTCTTCTTTGAGTCATTATTTCATAGCACTCGTAAATAACTGTTAAGATAGGTTTTTTTAACAAAACACCATATCTCAAATTTAACACATATATTAATGTTGTCGATATTTTCTCAATTCATTTTTCACCTCAAGAAAATATACGTCAATATGAATATGGGGTTTGGAAGCTCCTACCATTCCTCTTGCCTAGAAATGGCACATAGTTAAATGGTTTAAAATAATTTACGCTCTAGATAATCGCAAAGTTCAAACCATATTGCGCACTAAATGAATAAAAACGATTTACTAAATCTAGCGCCACACACCGGCCAAGGTGCCTCCGGGGATAGACCCCGGAGGAGGACAAACATTCGTCTCGCAAAGTGTGGAGGAGGTGCAGGGCTTGCACAATAAGGGCGCGAGTTGTTTTCCCACCCGTTGCCCAACCTTCACCCCTCCCCAGCAAGCATCAGCCCCCGTGCTTCAGGTTGCTCGGGGGATGTGGCGGAGGGAAGAGGGCGGACTCCCGAGGTGGCGGAGGAGGGAGGGGAGGTGATGAGGTCACGGCTGGGGAGGGGCGGGGGGGGAAGGAGATATCTGGGCTGGACCGGGGATCGAAGCGAGAGGCCGAGTCCAAGAGCAGTGGAGGAGATGGGGAGGGCGGAGGCGGGGATTCCGGACGGAGGCACCTTGGCCCAATTTTAGAGGCCTCCCCACCGAGATGGGGACCCCTCCACACTCCCTCCCTCGCCCGTGAGAAACGTCACCTCTTTTCACAAATCCTCCGCGCGCTCTCTGGACCACTTCATCAGAGCCTTCGCCTGTGGATAACCAGTAAGCCTCCGCGCAATGGTGTTCAGACGCTGAGCACGGTAGCCGTGAAAATAAAAATGCTGGGAAAGGTCCATAAAAGGAAAGATGTGGTATGTTTTTAATTGGCAGAAATGCGCGGTTTTCTAACAAAAGAGAGTTTCTCCATTCAATTTTGTCGACAATAAAAATAATTTGTATTCGATCTAACTGCAGCAGGTTTGACGCTGCGATATATTACTTAAAATGCATTATCGTCCTTGTTTTTCTCGGGAACAACATCTATGTATGATGCTAGGCAATTTAAAAATATTTTTTTCTTATTTATACAATGTCAGTGACGCAAAGCAAAACAATTTCGCTATCAAAAGAAAAATTTAAGTATTTATAACTCATTCACTTTTCTGTAATTCATTCGATGGATGAGATGCAAGAAATCTAACTTTAATCAAGAATTCAGAAATGTCAAATTGTGAAAATCATTCGCCTTCACAGGAATGATATTTACATATATTTTCTTCGTTTTTCTGCATGTTAGTGGATGACTCCGTAAAAAGCAACCGTCGCGACATCTCCTGTAGTTCTTTAAATTGATTCAATAAAATTCCTCCATACTTTACACCATTCACATTCAAATCGAAATCATTTAAGATCGCGTTTGAACTTGAATATGCCAAGTAATCTTTCCATGTCAGGCTGCTTCGATGAATGATAATATTTCAACGATTAGAAGAGAACTTGCCCGACATCATAAAGTACAGCTTATATTTCAAATGTTAATTTTCTAATTGTCGCGGCTTTTCTGGACTTGAAAAAGATTTCGAAGAATTTAAGCTACGAAGAACTTCACGAATCCACGGGAGAGAAAAAACATGGAATATACTAAGTGCTATTTTTTAAATATGCTGAATCGAAAACGCTTGAAATGATCGCGTACAAATGGTCGCTATGTATGACATTAAATCTAATGCAATCGAAGCAAATATCAGGTATTCCCCAAGGAAGTGTTCTCGGACATCTTGTATCCCTTCCTTAAATTGATGAACATATCACCGTAATTAATAAAAAACGATGTATCTAGAGTAGAAATATCCAGCGTGGCCTATTACGCTGTCATTCTTTTATCTAACCCTTGTTTTATTGCTCTTCTCGTTACTCGCAGCTCGGCTCGAACGCATAGAAAAGTATTTACTATTATGTAACGTAGTGCATGCAGTAGCTATTGAATCTATTTAAAGTATTTTACACATATTAGTGTATTAAATAACTCCTAACTTTAATTATGAATGCCTAGTGTTAAGTCAACCCCTGCCACACACGCTAGAGGTGCGTTCCACGTAGATTTAACAGCCAGTTTAAGGTTAATAGAGTGGCTAATTACAAATTTACATTCTTTTCCAACCGCATTCTGTAATTTATTGTAGCATACTAAGTATATTGGCTAAATAATTATCACAAATTCATTATTCAACTACCAAGTTTGTTATCGTGTAATTAAATCTTCCTTTTTAAATGGTAATAGGGCTTTCACTCCCCTCTAATTTGTCGTCGCGCACAGTACCACTTGTTAATATCTGGATGGACCCCGTGACAGCAATTTGCTTCTATTTTCTCAGCTATGATGTATCTAACAAATCCATAATGCCTAGGTTTACTCAATTCATCTGGTTCTTCATTTCCTTATCGCGTTCCATATTGCCTTTTGGTCCTATGCTACATCGCTCAGTATTGTCACCCGTTTCTCAATTCCAACTCTGCATACTTCGCTGCACAAATCAATTACTCATAAATAAACAGAGACCATGGGCATTATTATTCACAATCATGCTTGTTTAAAATAGGCATGCCCAACTATCCCATGTAGTTACCTCCTGAATCCGCTATACAGCTATGTTATCATTTGTACATAGGATGTATCACATTCATTATCACTTAGAGGAGGGACGAAGAGGCATGAAACACGTAACCATTTAGAAGAAAGAGTGTAATACTATATTCACACAAAATGGACTTGGATCTCCTCACTTATGAAGAAGGTGAGCGATAAATACACCGCAAATAATCCACGTTAATATTTTTTCTCTCTTTTCGTCGGAGTCCCTCGCCTTCTGCCCTGTTCTTCGCCGCCAATGCTATTGCTCCAAGATTTACGACCGAGAGAAGTGCATTGAAACGGTATTTGCTCTTCAGGACACTCGACCAGACGGCGCATAAAGAGATTTAGCCCACAGTTTTGCGACCAGGCTCTCGTCGAATCTTTCGCCTCCAATGAAGTCCATGACATCGCGCGAGGAACGAACGTAGTCGGACAGATAGCGATTCCTTCCTCTAAAACACTCCTTCCTCCCTATCTCTCCAAGGGAAGACGTTAAAAAAATACTGGAATGGCCACTTCAAACACGACCATAGCTGAGTGAATGAAATCAAAACACAAAAAGATGAAAAATCAAATAATTCCAGAGCGCTGAGTGGGGATTAGCCAACTGGATTCAGCTTAATTTATCGTAAAATGCAGGTGAAGATGGTAAAATAAAAATATAATTACCGGGGCTCAATGATTAGCCCATTTTATTTCCACATAGGCAAGCAAGTACACACACATGTATTTATATATGTGTATGTGCAGTGCGTTTCGTGGCACGCATAGTCAGAAGAAGGAAACATATATGAGTACATAATATATATATATATATATATATATATATATATATACTCATATATACAGAAACAGATATAAGGAAAAGGGATAGGAACACATATAAAGGACGAACACAATAGAGGTGGGGAAGGCGGAATCGAACGGATCACAAGAGTAAAAATATTTCCTCAACCGGGACTCGAACACCGGATCTTTCCACTTGCCGGGCGGATGCTCTTAACCACTTATATATATATATATATATATATATATATATATATATATATATATATATATATATAACCGGGGCAATTGTTTGCATAAACCCCCGCAGATTTCAGTGAACTTTACGTTTCCTAAATACATCAAGTGAGTAGAGAATTGGCCTCGCACGACGAAGATCCGTGGTTTGAGTCCCAGTCAAAGAAACTTTTTTACGCTAGTGATCTGTTCGATTCCACCTTCCTCACCATACCTGTGCTCGTCCTTCATACTATATGTGTTCCTATCCCTTTTCCCTCTATCTATTTCCATTGAATGAATAAACATTTTATTATATTAAGAATATATATATAATTATGAAAACACTGATATAGATTTTTAAAACATAGATACACAAAGAAAAGACACATATGTGTATTTTATTTTGGTTTCTGTTTTAAAAATCTATATCAGTGTTTTAATATATTTGTGCGTCGCCGAAGAGCGTTCCATTTCGAAGATATTATATATATATATATATATATATATATATATATATATATATATATATATATATGTATATATGTGTGTGTGTGTGTGTGTGCGTGTATATATATATGTGTGTGTGTGTGTTTGTATATACATATGTATAATCATTTACATATATATATATATATATATATATGTATATACTCATTTACATAGAAACAGATCTAAGGAAAAGGGATAGGAATACACATAAAGGACGAACACAGGAGAGGTGGGGATGGCGGAATCAAGCTGATCAGGAATGTCAAAATATTTCCTAGACCGGGATTTGAACTCCTGATCTTTCCACTTGCCGGGCGGAGGCTCTTAACGACTTGAGCTATCCAGGAAACGTAATTTACACTGAGATCTGCAATGCTTTATGCAACCAAGTGCCCCGATACTTTGGTCAAGAGACGGTGTTAGGGAGCTATTTCACCCACCAAAGGAGAAATAGAAAACACACAAGAAGAGGCAGCAATCATACAACATCATAAAGGATAAGAACAGTGCGTTTCGTGGTATGCATAGCCAGAATATATATATATATATATATATATATATATATATATATATATATATATATATATATATATATGTAGGTCGCGGTAGTCCAGTGGGTAGAGCGTCGGACTGCTGACCGGAGGGTCCCGGGTTCGATTCCCGGGCAAGGCATTCTGAGCACCTACAGCTCCACCCAAGCTATGTGATTTTTCAGGTACGATTATGGTCTTCCTGGAAAACCATAATCGGCACAGGGAAAGGAACTTGCCCCTTTACCCTGATGTGTGAATTTCACACGCCGTATAGGGTACGCCTTAGTACTGGGTGACCTCTACCATCACCTACCAAACCGACCTTGTGGTTTTATACTGTAATAGAGGGGATAGTGTTAGGCAAACGAGGAAAGGGAAGGAACAGGATAGGGATGTTGGACGGGATGAAGGGAGGAAGAAGGTACTCAGAGATGAAGAGTAGGATGTTGTGTTTTGCTAGGAGTCACAAAATATCTATTAAGGAGCTGTGTCCATCCAAAAACCTACCTTAACCGGTATATTACCTCTTATTATATTATATATACATATATACACACACACATATGAACACGCAAGAAAAACTGCAAGGTTCCGAAACCTGACCTCAGAAGAACTTGTATGAAAATAAATCTGAGACCTTTGAGGTTTGAGTTAGGAGCAAATTTGTTAGATGAAGAGGATATGCTATGAGGGTATTGATTTAGGTGGAAGTAAAGTGAGACTTTTCCGATGAAAAATTGAAGCAAGGCAATAAAAGTGAATACATAAAATCGTCATACAACTATAAGGAACCTTTATAAGGGAAAATGTTGTGCCATTTGGAGAGGAAGGAAGAATGAATGGCATTTTTAAGCACCAGAGACGTTAGAGAATATTATATTTAATTTGCGTAGAAACTTTCGAAGTCCACGAGGTTCGGTAAAAGAAGTGTTCAGGGACACTCTAAACCTTATCTTTTAGACTCCCAATAAAATTACTAACAGCACAATGAGTAATTTACCTTGATATAATAAGGCATGGGACCCCTGCAAATACCATTGCCAAAATTTTAATTTTTGGAAAAAAACTACGCCATTATTCTTAAATTTCACATATCTTATCATTATAATTGTTAGTGTAACGGAAGATATTGTAATCTCACTTCGAGGGAGTATTTCATCCACTAACAGTGAATTCATGGCCCAGATTTGAGATAATTGGCAATTGAATTAGTTTAATGAACAGACAAAAAGCAAAAGCACAATTCTCCTTGACATCCTGCGGTTAACATTCCCAATAGGACAGATTATTTCAGTTTATTTTAAAGTAAAAATCTTCAATAAAGCTTATAAACACCAAAGCTTGAGGTAAAATAAGATAATTGCATTTGTACAAATAAGATATGCCCGAAGATACGTCAGTGTTCAGTTGCAATAATTGGAAAAATGAAATTTTAATGTACTCGCATTGTGAACAGCCTGATGAGAAAATTTCCCTTTGCTGAGAACGATGACGTCACGGCTTGCAGCAATTTTATATGCCGGAGCTCAGGGTTAAATTTTTTTAAATAGCTCACCAAATCAAAAATATTTTTGAAAATTCCAGCCAAATTATCGTATTCATAAATTAATTAACTAACAATATACATTACGTGCCTAAAATATAAGTCCTCTCCATTTTTAAATTATACAAAAACGCATAAAATCTACGAATAACAGAACTTTTAATGAATTTACGGTGTGACATAAAACCGAAGGGAGTTTTCTGGAGAGAATCATTTTAATGCCATTCGAGAAAAATTTCTCTTCTTTGTCTGCTCAAGAATAGCACCATAAGCTGCCCATTTTGACTTTTTCAGACGAAATTACGATCGTGAACACGAAAAAGGTCGAATACTTCTTTTTTTATTTCGGATAACGTGCGTAGGCGGAAAAATGTATTCATTTTCCTCTTAAAGTAACGTGCATGACTATAGAGAAATATCGCAATAATTCATGACACATTTTTAAAGGGATAAATGTGCAGGTATGGAGATTTTATCTCAATAGTACAAGAGGCGATGTGTAAATCAAACTCGTCCCAGGATTCATCATTTCTGGAGATATAACACTGTGAGAATTACTTCAAGTGTTTCATTGGATTTTTACTGACTGAGCAAAAGCTACCAGTTTAGGTTTAGATGCTGTCTTAAATGCACAGTACAAATGATCCAGAAGAGCCTATACGCAAAATGCCATCTTTAGAGAAGGGCTCAGCGGACCATAACTTTCATATCAAATTTTAGAGTGAGGAATGATCAAAAATTCAAGGAAAAGGCACAAAGAAAGAATTAAAAACATTTAATTTTTTAATAAAGCAATTTTTGATCGGAACAGTTTACCCAGGAAAACTATTCGAGCCCTTTCCTAAAAGGGTAAATACTTTTAAGAAAAGATGAAAACAGTTGATATGATAATTTGATTGATGTATTGTGTAAAATTGTATGCTACAGATTAATTTTCATTTTTTTCTTGTATATTGGGAAACTGATGTTAATGTCATGTGGATTTTTTTTCTTTTATAATAGAGATAGGTTTTTAGAAGTTTCCTTTCAGTGTATTGTTTCTGACTAATTTTATTTATTAAATTTAGTGATATTGATTGAATTTGAGATGTCATGTTATTTTCCCAAGGCAAGTTTCATTATAATAATTGGGACTTGCGTCCCACCTGACATTGTCTATTTGTACATGTGAATTTTAATAATAATAATAAATAAGTGGTCCTATCGTGCCTCAAAGTAAAATTCTAAATGGCATAGAAATAATTTTTTGTCTTCAAAAGTAGTAAGTAGATTATGTTTCAGTTCCAATTTGTTATTCTTCAATTTATGGACAAGTTTCAGATTGGCTTAACCAAATTTCTCAAAACGTCCGCCCTCTGCCACCACGTAATTGACAAGCGTTTTCGTTTCCTTTAGTCGAACTACTCGTATAATTATTAACGCAAACGCTTGATTTGCTAATAGAAAGGACAGTTAACAAGCGGTAGAAGTGTCATTTGATCATGAATCAAGGAAAATACTCACCAAAGGCGTGTTGAATAGGAAAGGGAATTTTCCGAAGTCTTACCCTCTGTTTATAAGTATCGAGATCCGAGAGAAACCCCCTTACCCTTTGACCTCGGGGAAGGGAGCTGAAATGCGCGCCTTTTTCCGAAAAAGGTTTTCGAGTTCCACCTCACCCTACCTAGCGTCACCCGCGAGATACCCGGAAAGCGGGAGTTCCCTCGCATGCATTCATAAATGATGGACTCTCCCAATTTATCTCGCTCTCCTCTCTGCCTTCTTTCTCCGTAGCCACCCCCTTTCCCACCCACCCACGCTCGCTCACCCATTCTAAACTCATTCCTCCCCCTCGCTAGGCCTCTCTCCCTCCCTCGCCCTGTTTCTTTTTCATCCGCGAATCCTTGTTTCTTTTATTATCCCCAAACAGTCCCAACATCCCTACTTTCATCCCTCCAACCTCCATTCCTCGTTTTTTAACTCTCCTTTCTATCCCAATAAATGCCTTGTAGATGCGCTCCGCCTGTCTGCACTGTGCGATACTCGATTCCACTGCAACAAGACGAGATGAGGACGCCTAAGCTGGCACGTAACTTCAAATTACGGTTATCTTAATGCGCATACGCGGTTAATTGCTCTTCGAACTCAGGGGCTATGCGTATTTCATGAGGGATTACGGACTGACTTGGATACTACTAATTAAACTGAATTTAATGAGCATTTAATATTTCACTTTCAATTCTATTCTTTGCTTATTCCAAGAAAGCGATTAAGGAGGACAACGAGAAGATCTGGATGGTGCGTTTGCTAATGTACTGTCTTCCCACCCTTAGGGCCCGAGTTTGAATCTCGGATTTTTCAGAGGTATCCTAACGTTTACAAGAGGTGTTTCGTAGAGAGTACTTTGAGTACGTCGTCCGTCGGATGGGACGTTAAATTAAGAGTGACCCCTTGGCGCCTTTCTTTAAGAGTTGGATAATGCCGACGCGGGGTTTCTCCCCACTCTTTTACCTCCATTCCATGAATATCACACCCTTTCCGTATTACCCATAAATCCCTTCTGGCCCAAATGACCTCAGCCGTCGTTCGCCTACCTTAAATAGCAACAACGAGGATTCTATTCAGAGTACATAAAATTGCCAATTATCGTATTTCAGGTACCATCACACCAACATACCTAACTGAATAACTCATCGATTGACAAATCAAAGTTATTATCCAAAGCAGTCAAAATCATTACCCATCCATCATTTAGCACATGGAATACTGGGCGTGTATCAGTAATCTTTTTAAGCCCTTGATTTCCAAAATAAACGATAGATTTTTTTTAGGTGCAGAGGCTGGTGCCCGAAAACAAATTTCCCTTCGAAGGAGAGAAAAAAATCAGAATCTCTTTTTTAAATTCGTTCTTTAAATATAACCAGCTATATGAAAAGATGAGTTTGGTGGGTCGACCCAGGTGAAATAAGCCATGTTAGAATTACTACACCGATCACGCTACTTTAGCGACCGGACTGAGTCAAATAAATCATTATCAATTCCTAAAAGTCATTCTTGAGAGGTTGTATTAATTATTTCCCTTAGCGATATTGGCGTAAAATTATAATCTGTAATTGTCAGGCTGCGTTTCCTTATTTTAAATGAATTTTAATAGTACACGCACATTCCGAAAATTCTGCGTAATAAAACCGAGATTATGTACATGAAGCAGGAGTAAGAATGCCCATGAATGGATTTCTCGTTCCTGAAATCCATTCGCCCATCGCTCTCCTGGCCCTCTCTTGACATCTCCCTCTCTTTCTCCAGCCCCCCCCTCTTCTCCTTCCCCCCCGCCGCCCGGTTTTCCCCTCCCATTCTCCTCTCCCGTCGGCGAAACCAATTCGCTTTGCTTTCTCTTGTTTAATCGTGCCGAAAAACATTACCTACACCATAATCCATGCATCAACTTTCCGATTTTAATCGTCATGAATTTCTTTGCCCCGAAATTTCTCCTCCTCTCTCCGTTTTCCCAACTCTCCGAGTTTTAAATGAGCCTGCCGTCCCCAGACAGTATTTATGGCCTGAATTAATTCGCGCGAATACGAAGAAGAAATATGCGCGCAGCGGGAGCCTTTTCTATCCGTGAAATATAACACTGATATCAAGGAGTTTTTGTGCACATCGCAACAGAATTCAGATCATTTCGCTTTGGCGACATCCGTCAAATGAGTCTCTCGATAGTATATTTATTTATTTTTGGCAAATCGAAGACAGTGCATATATATGTTAAGGTTTTGGGTTATTGACAGTCCCATACACATCTATATTACCACAATTCACCACAGTACGACTTAGAGAACGAGGAAGTTATATTAGGTCACCATCCAATAGAATAATTATCGAATTATCCAGCATGCCTTGAGTATTTTTTTATGCTTCCAGCGTATAACATTCGAGGCTTTGCCGCCACTATCGACTGACGTTTTCCGTGCTTTCGTAACGTTCATAACATGACTGGACTCATGACGAAACGGGCAACTTTTCTCTCCAACCAGTTCAATACATTAAAATGAGTCTTCAACGCAAGATAATAATCGCTAGAAACAAATTCAGGGTGAGGAATAAGCAAGGCAACATAGCACGTAATCATAGTTTGAATCCTACTCTATTGTTGCGTCCGTGAGGCTTATTTTCAGTTAAGAATGCGGCGGCAATTAATTTTTTTTTGATTCCCCAATTTTAAAATGTCGTGGCTGTTAAATCCACTTATTTAAAAAAAAGGCTTACCTTTCCCAAACCAAAGTGGTCGTATAAAAATATATAAATCAGGAAATTCATGTTCCTCACTTAAAATTACATAATCAAGAATTAAAAATGAAGGGGTATCAATTATTTTTACCTATAATTTCCCGGATTTTGTTCATTTTTGGCTCTTATTACCCAGACTTACGTGGTCTGATACTTTATTGCGATACTTAACCTATGGGAAAATTCTTATCGAATTTAATGTTAGGACAGCGTCAATATCCATGGCCAACCCTTCAGTACAAGCGGAAACTTAACAAGAAGTGGCCAACACCCTCCTTTATTATAAACTAATTAATTTAGAGCATGCAGAAAATATAAAAGCTTTTTCTATTAAAATCACGCAAAGAATATTTATCTAAAACTTAAGAAAAAAGGCTTTATAAATTTGACACGGCAGCGTAACTAAATATATAATTACATAATTGGATAATTTTTCCTTTCAACCTTAATGCATGTGGTGTTCATGGATCTTCCTAATGCGTTCCACTGCTCGGTAGACATAAATAGCCTCCCTGGCCGCCACCCAACATCCTGGAAGGGAAACCGAATCGATGGCGGCAGCAGCGGAGTTCCATTTATAAGCGAGCTTCGTGGGATACGTGTGAGGGAAAGTGTATTCAACGGGGAGTGGATGGGGGAATGGTACCCCTGGAAGGTGCATGGTGGTCAGAGGAGGGGCATTCGCTGACTCAGGATCCTAGCATTCCATTCCGCCTTGTACCCTCAATTTCTTTTTTTCTATGAAAAGCATGCAGAGCCCATTTTTGGAGAAATGAATGCATTCATTAATTTAAGTCAAATTAATTTCACCTAATCTATATATTACTGACTGACTGACTGAGTCTCTCTTGAAGAAGGCCTCTGAGAGGGCCGAAGGCTCGAACAACTTACCGTGTGAGTATCCTTTTAAATGTTGCTATTCTATTCTATTTGTGTTATATCGTGTCAGCCCATTATATATATATATATATTTATTTATTTATTTATTTATATGTTTGTTTGTTTATTTATTTATTTATTTATTTAAATCTTATGTGAAAGTTGCACGGATGTGAAGGGAAGAGTTTATTTTTTCAAGACGGTTTTCTTTCTAAAGATTCCTTACTTCCCTTCCTTGAGAAAGGTGGCTTGTACTTAATGGAAATTTGTTTAATATAATACCTTTTCTTGTTTTTTTCCTCCATGGTTTCCGCTTTAAAAAAGACGATGGACATCAATCATCTATGCTGGAGACTATCACAGCTAATACGTAAATACAGAGCTGCCTGTTTATTGTACTCGGTCGATGATATCTTGGCAACTCGCGATGTTCCGGGAGCTCGAAGCGCCGCCACGAGCATTCGCAAGGGCCCAAAGGGGCGCTCAATATAGATGCCGGGGGGGGGGGCGATGGGGGGGACAGGGTTGGGAGGAAGAGGGAAGGTGGGGTTTATCAATTCTCCTTCCCGCCGCCTTTCACCCATTCAACCGCCAACACAAACACACCCAAGCAGTTAAACAGTCGTCGAGAAATAAAAGACAGTTCCCAAGACCGTAAGTGAAGACAGCGGCCATGAGTATGCAAAGCAGGGGCGTTAGCATGTAAATCAGGTTGTCAAAGACAGCGCTGACCGCAAATGGCACATCTCAAAGGCCTTCCAGCAACCACGAACCAAAAATGAGGAAATCGAAGTAGGAACGCGAGGAGTCTGTAGATGGAGGTGTCCACCACTGGAGAAGCGGGAGGAGGGAAGTGACAGGGCCCCCATTCTCTCCTTAGGCATTTCCTTCCATTACGTAAGACATTTTGGGGACTGTGGGATAGGGGGGGGTCTTTCCTTATGCAGTTCCCTGCGCTGAGTTCCTACATTAATTCATTTCTATTTACGCTTACACATCATAGTGTCATATGTAAACTGAAAAATTTTCTCTCTGGTTTAATTGGTCAATAGTACCCTAGTAATATGAATTTGTTATAATTGTAATCTCCTTTCTTGAAGATTGTTATAATGTCTCACCTCGATAAATAATATTTGCGTGGGTTAAAAAGAATTACGATGGTGTCAATTTTACCATAAAGGAAGAATTTCATTTGTAAGCCTAAATATGGTTTCAATTATATATCATTCAGGACAACCCTTTTAGTTAGATTAATTCAACGGTAATTCGAGATTTTTGGTTTTGGTATCAAAGAGAGCACATTTGTTGTAAATATATTACATTGGCTATCAAAATGATTACACATCAGACAACAATTCGACTTCGTCCATTACAGTTCCCACGATCAAAACACAACTAATTCGAGAGCAATGAATAGCATAAATTAAGCATCAGCAATTTTATTAAATTTTCATTCACTCTTGCGTCATTCCGAATATTTCCTCAGTTTATATTTATATGATTAGCTATACATTTTTGGAACGGATTTGGCGATAGCTAAATTAATATAGTCTTAGCTACCGTTCATTGGAGAGAGTCTATATACAAACATTTTATTTATATACGAGCGACAAAACGAATATATATATATATTATATATATATATACACACACACAGATATATGTGGGCCGCGGTAGTTCAGGTTGAAAGAAACTGGCCCCCCTTCCCTGATCTGTGTATTTCACACGCCGTCGGGCTTATTACTGGGCGAACTCTACCATCAACTACCAAAACGATCTTCGGGTCGATTATTGTGTGATTAATTATATATATATATATATATATATATATATATACACCAAAGGTTAAAATGACCAAAACATCCTGATTATTTTTCCATCAAAAATATTTTCTTGACAGAAGTCGCGACCAAAACGCGGGCGTGTTCCGCGTTTCAAAGCAACCCATTCCCGTCCTTTGACGCGTACAAAATTACCGACCACAGCAGTTGCAAATAGGTGAAGTTGGCAGGACCGCATTCACGAGCTGCACGGAATACCTACCGCCCCGCGCCATACGGAGCGGATCCTCTCTCTCTCCCAGCCCTTCCCTTTCTCCCGTTATCGAAATGACTTCAGCCGGAGCATTACAGGCTTAATTCTCTCGGCCGGCATGACTCCCCCATTTTTACGGAGCACGTATTTCAACCCTCGTCTCCCACCCTCCGAACCATTCGGCATTCCCTCTTCGCGCACCACCCCGCCCCGCCCACACCTGCTACCCTCCGCACCTTGGGAAAGCCTTGACCTACATCCCCCATCACTCGACTCCCCCACCCGTAGCGTGTGCACTCTGGCTCCGAACACGATCAACATCCCAACGATTTCCCCACCCACTCCCCTAATCCCCCCCCCTTCGATGGCGATCCCAAGTGCAACAACCCCCCCATGTCAAACTCTCAACTACCCTCCCCAACTCCGCATTCCGAAAATTGTTTACCTTCCTGGGGCCGGCCATACATCCCTCCCATCCTACTTTGACGTTTTGAACTTCCTTCCGTGACGCCACCAGCCAATTAAATTTCCCCGGTCGCGGTACTTGATGGCCGTCGAGGGGGCAGCGACTGGAAAAGGACCGGGTGGGGATTGATGAAGAAAATGGGACAAGTAGGTGTCTATTCATAAACGGAGACTGAGAGACAAATTTGTACTATGAAAAAGGCAAGGAAATGATTTCTCTGGACATTTGAGAACACGGAATTTTGGACAGAAAAACGGCAAACGAATCTCAATTTAATTACAAATACAAATACGTGCTTGTTATTGAAAACTACTCTACCTAAGTCAGAGTAAGTCAAATACATGGTGTCTTTTTATGGTCCTAGAAGACTAATCCATAGGTTTCACTAATAATATAACAATTTATTGCGTAAAGAGAGTTTCAAATAACATTAAATCATTTAATATTAATACATTATCAAGAAAGGTCAATGTAAGATTGGTCGAGTATGAATTTATTTTTTAAGAGAGTTTCAAATAACATTAAATCATTTAATATTAATACATTATCAAGAAAGGTCAATGTAAGATTGGTCGAGTATGAATTTATTTTTTAAGAGAGTTTCAAATAACATTAAATCATTTAATATTAATACATTATCAAGAAAGGTCAATGTAAGATTGGTCGAGTATGAATTTATTTTTTAAGAGAGTTTCAAATAACATTAAATCATTTAATATTTATACATTATCAAGAAAGGTCAATGTAAGATTGGTCGAGTATGAATTTATTTTAAAAGAGAGTTTCAAATAACATTAAATCATTTAATATTAATACATTATCAAGAAAGGTCAATGTAAGATTGGTCGAGTATGAATTTATTTTAAAAGAGAGTTTCAAATAACATTAAATCATTTAATATTAATACATTATCAAGAAAGGTCAATGTAAGATTGGTCGAGTATGAATTTATTTTTTAAGAGAGTTTCAAATAACATTAAATCATTTAATATTAATACATTATCAAGAAAGGTCAATGTAAGATTGGTCGAGTATGAATTTATTTTTTAAGAGAGTTTCAAATAACATTAAATCATTTAATATTAATACATTATCAAGAAAGGTCAATGTAAGATTGGTCGAGTATGAATTTATTTTAAGAGAGTTTCAAATAACATTAAATCATTTAATATTAATACATTATCAAGAAAGGTCAATGTAAGATTGGTCGAGTATGAATTTATTTTTTAAGAGAGTTTCAAATAACATTAAATCATTTAATATTAATACATTATCAAGAAAGGTCAATGTAAGATTGGTCGAGTATGAATTTATTTTTTAAGAGAGTTTCAAATAACATTAAATCATTTAATATTAATACATTATCAAGAAAGGTCAATGTAAGATTGGTCGAGTATGAATTTATTTTAAGAGAGTTTCAAATAACATTAAATCATTTAATATTAATACATTATCAAGAAAGGTCAATGTAAGATTGGTCGAGTATGAATTTATTTTAAAAGAGAGTTTCAAATAACATTAAATCATTTAATATTAATACATTATCAAGAAAGGTCAATGTAAGATTGGTCGAGTATGAATTTATTTTTTAAGAGAGTTTCAAATAACATTAAATCATTTAATATTAATACATTATCAAGAAAGGTCAATGTAAGATTGGTCGAGTATGAATTTATTTTTTAAGAGAGTTTCAAATAACATTAAATCATTTAATATTAATACATTATCAAGAAAGGTCAATGTAAGATTGGTCGAGTATGAATTTATTTTTTAAGAGAGTTTCAAATAACATTAAATCATTTAATATTAATACATTATCAAGAAAGGTCAATGTAAGATTGGTCGAGTATGAATTTATTTTTTAAGAGAGTTTCAAATAACATTAAATCATTTAATATTAATACATTATCAAGAAAGGTCAATGTAAGATTGGTCGAGTATGAATTTATTTTTTAAGAGAGTTTCAAATAACATTAAATCATTTAATATTAATACATTATCAAGAAAGGTCAATGTAAGATTGGTCGAGTATGAATTTATTTTAAGAGAGTTTCAAATAACATTAAATCATTTAATATTAATACATTATCAAGAAAGGTCAATGTAAGATTGGTCGAGTATGAATTTATTTTTTAAGCTGATACACGTATATGCCAAAGAAGTATTTTAAACGTAAATTTGATTGGTGTATTTACGTAACTCACGATCGCTGACTCGTTATAATTCTTTCCTCCAATACAACAAAAGGACAAAAGGAAAGAGATGTACAAATTCACACATACAGACTATCTAAATCATACAGAAATGGGTAGATTCGAGTAAAGTTTTTAATCAAAAATACGCGCCTGGTTGTTCCATTTTTGTGCGAGTGATACGTTCTGTGCGAGGGAGAGTCCTTGATTCTACGAGGATAGGCGGAAAACTAATTCACACACGCTTGGAGGCCACAAATAAAATGATCTTCGGAAACAATCCTGGTGATATGTGGAACTAACATTTCCCCTCAACACGTATGCGTAGATTTGAGGTCGTTACATTCATCCAGTGTATTTTGAGGAACGGAAGTATGGAGACGTGTTCTAGTGCCAACGTGAGTTAAACAGCATGCCGTTATCGAATTTTTAACTGCTGAAAAAGTGACTCCTACTGAGAATCATCGTCGTTTAAAGTCTGTTTATAGTAAAGATGCTGTTGATAGGACTACTGTAAATCGACGGGTAGTAAAATGTCGTGGTTACGAGCCTGAAAAAGCCATAATTGTTGTTTAAACAGGCAGGGGACGTCCGATCACTGCCACAGACGATAAACATCGCTAACTCGTCGGAGATTTGATTCAAAATGACGGGCGAATCACTCAAGAGCTTATCGCAAACCAGTTCCCATATAGTAATAATAGTACGGCTGGATTCCTTCCGCAAAGCCATCACGCCGCAATCTCCGAAAGAGCACGCATCGCATTTCTCCCGGTAGCGAACCCGATCCGCGAAAACCAGGTTAACCGTCTTGCCCGCCTGAATTAACGAGTTGTCTTTCCTGCGAGGAATTAATCTCCCGTTCGGAGAGGGAAAGAAAGAGTATCCTCATCGAGCCGACGGGCGGTCAGGCCGGCGGGGCGCAGATCGGAGGCTCGGCGGGAGGGAGGGCACAGGAAGAAGGGGCAAAAACCCCTGACCCCACAGTGGCAAGACAGGTACGCCCCGAACCAGGTCATGTCATAAATTTTGATAAACCCAAAGCCATCGCAAATAGGAAGAAGAGGCCGAATATTACCCGGGCAGAAGTAGGAGGAAGGAGGTCGGAGTTAAAGGGAACCAGGCGAGGGGCGGCCGACCACATTACACCGGATTCTTAGCGAAGGCTGGCCCTTGGGGAGGGAGAGATGGGACCAGACCGACAGTGGCCAATGAGAGAGCACCACGCCACGTGGAGGGACATAGGCGTGTGCCCCTCCACGTACTACAGTTCAACTTCACTTCTGATGTTTTCTTCTTCAGCAGAAGAAGGGCCAACGTGTCACCTTAGTTCATGTATTGATGAAGAGCGATGAAAATTGATGGAACACCAATACATGCGTATTTCGTAAACATATACGTATGTTGTGGAACTTTATAATCACTGCAAGCTCATTATTAACTGTTCGTACATGCTCTAAATTTAATTTTAGACGAGTTCAAAGGTGATATTCTTTGAAACCATTCGATTTCCGATTTTTCTGACTTAATTAAATCAATATCGTTGAAATGAAAACAAGTAGGCGCTGACATGTAGACATTAGCACAACTTTCATATGATTGAGCAAATGGTATCACTTTATGGTGGACACAACATGTGTTTCTGTACCATGAATCCACAATTCTCCTGGCAGTAATCAGGCCCCGTTTCCATAATAACACACGTAAATAAAATCTTGGATTTACAATGTCAGCTTCAATCAAAACCAAGACGGTAAGACCATGTTTCATCATCCTCATTTACATATAGCGCACTTAGGGCTTCAAAGAGTGGATATTTCATCTAAATTACATAATAAGCATTCCGATGGCAACCTCTTTAAACCATGAAGAGTAGAAAAATACCGCACTTGGGAAACGAAGAATGCATTCCCGTAGAGATGGGAATTGCATGTGTTCTCTTATTTGTATGAAATATATCGGCTTATATACATGCATCCACTCTCCTAATTAAATCAACGATAGCTATTCCATTGTCAAAGTTCTAATACACAATTTCAATTCGGTACGAATTCAAATAAAAGGCTGGTCAGAATCATATGACGGGTGTAGTTTAACAAATAAAGGAAACATATTTTGAGATATTTTTTTAAATTATCCGTCAATATTCGCATCACAGTTCGGGTAGACCGGAAAGGTATAAGTGTACTCATCCCTTTTCTGCCATAGCTATTCTTGATTTGATTTTAAAGATGGGAATTGTGCGATGGATAACTCACAGGCTTCCCGCCTAGAAGATCCGGGTTCAAATCCTGGACACAACAAATATTTTTCTGCGGTGTCCCGATCATTACTTGAAGTGCTTTGTGGTGAGCACTTTCAGTGAGTACAACGCCCGTTGGAGGGGTTGTTAAACTGTGGACCCGTTGGTTCCTTTCGACAGGAGTACGCTAATACCGACGCTCGGTTTCTATACACCCTTCATCCTTTCATTCCTAATGGCGCAAATGACCTCAGCTATCGGTCGCCTCCCATTGAAAAACCTACAAACTTGATTTGAATTCCTTGGAACAGGACATGGCTTCAGTATTGACCCTTCCCGAATGCCTTGAAGTCTCCCTACTTGTTCCATCTCTCCATCTTCCAATGTGATGCCGAGCCTGTCACCTTTACCTCCAATTGTCGCACTCTTAGTATTTTTCTTACTAATTAAATTCCATATTCTTCAAATTTGTCGTTAAGGGCCGCCAGCATGACTTCTAGTTCATTATCTTCCACCGCAGCAATGAATTTACTACTGAATTTAGGCACTAATCAAAATGATAAAGTTTAGGAATAAAAATTAAATTGATCATCAGTTAAATTCAGTAAACAATTTAAATTGAGGTATGTGATAAATTTCAAAACTATTATAAAACAAATATGTGTTTCTCTAAAAATCTAAGCACATCTAAATCACCATTTATTCTAAATCATCGCTCAACCCAAGTAACATCAAGGTAAATCTTTTATCAGCTGTCCACACTGTCTCAGGTCATAGTTCATGTTGTTTAAACTCCACTGCACAGTGGTCCCAGAATTCTCCTTTTCGTCGCGTACTTCAACATCCAAAAAACTCGAAATACCTCCTCCATTCTATTTCCTTGCCTTAAGAGTTTTTGAGAACGTAGTTGCCCCAACCCTCCACATCAACCGATCACGTGGTCTGTGAAATAAGTGCGCGAACTAGTGAAATCTGGCGGCCATGACGCGGACTTTCGCCCAAACCACTAAAGGCGCCAGTTGCCTGTGACCCAATGAGCCGTCTGTGCTTGGCGGATCGTCGAGCTGTGCGTGTGGTGTCAGTCATGTTAGTTTCTGTTGCCTTGTTCTCACTGTACGTCGGAACTGGATATTGACGAAATCGCGTAGCAGCGAATCAACATCAAGTTTTTTGGAGAAATGCGGTAAAAGTTATCAAGAAATTACTGAAATGCTGACAGCTGTTTACGGTGATAATACTTCTGAAGACAACTTCCGTTTTCAAGGGGTTTAAGAGTTTTAAAGATGGCCGACAAGATGCTATGGATGATGCAAGGCCGGGACGACCTACAACCACCTGTGTTGACGACAACATTGATCGTGTGCGGTCCCTTGTCCTTACCAATCGTCGAAAAACTGTCCGAATGATAGCTGATGAACTGAATTTTGGATAATCAACAATGCACACTATTTTAACCGAGCATGATGGATGCATCCTTCACCATGACAATACAACTGCACAGTGAGCATTGATTGTTCGCCAATTTCTGGCGAAAAATTCAATCAACATTTTTGATCATCGTCGTCATTCGCCCGATCTCGCCCACTGCGACTTTTTCCTATTCTCAAAATGAAAAAAATATGATGATGGGACCTCACTGGGAAGAAGATACAGAAACAGTACGAGAGCAAGAAATGACGAGAAAACTAAAAAGCCTAACTGCCGAGGACTTCCAAGGGGGCATTAAACAGTGTAAAAGAAGGTGGAATAAGTGGATAGCAGCGAATGGAGAGTACTTTGAAGGGGGCAAATTCGATGTAGACTTAATTTTGCAAAATTAAGTTTTTATGATCTCAGTTTGCGTATTTATCTGACAGACGCTGTACTCGCGTTACTATTTCCTTTTCATCCATTTAATTCTATTATGCCATCTCAAAAACGAACACGGCTAATCCTCCAGGAAACTTCCTCCTTCGCGCAGGCAATTCATTCTTTCGTGACAGCGTGTGAGACGACCCCTTCTATTTAAATTATCCGTACGCACCCAATTCGCCGTTCCGTCGCGTGCGAAAGGTCGCGTCCTACTCGCCATTGGTGAGCATCCTCAGCGGTGCAGAAGGGGAAAGAATCCCTGCCCCCACTTTCAGCCACCCATTGTGAATAGCACCCCCCCCCCCCACCACCACCACGCTCTCCCACATGCCCGCCTCTCCACAAATCACTCAAAGGGCGAGGGAGAGAGCAGGAGCCCTCCCATGCCGCCTAATCCACGCCCTCTTAATCTCGCCCATTATTCCACCACCCCACTCGACTCGCCATCCCCTACCCCACCCCCTCCTCCCCCTCTTAAGCGGCCGGCTCTCGCTTCAAAAGCCCCTCCCTCCCCTCATCGCCCCACTCCCTAGCCCTCCTCCCGACAGAGCTCCCAAGACGAAAGTTTATGGCCGATTTATCGTACGTTCGTACCTGCTTCACTCGCGAAACGGCCTTCTGATTTCCTTCTCATACCCACCTTATTTAACCTTTCAAATCGAGTCTCGTCCGCCAGCCTAATTTAGTATTTCGGAATATATACGTACTTCTGCCCTGGAGCCCCTGTATTTTTTTCCAACTGTTCTACAAAAAGGGTTCATCATTTATTTCGCGAAATTATTGTTTTGTTTTATTGAAGGCTCCCGGGGAATGATTTGGATGAATAATTCAATTTCGGGAATCAATATTCTTAAAATGTTTAAGACAAACTTACACGAGGATGTAAAATAGAATAAATAAATTATATATACACACGCACATGCATGCACCCAGGCACACACGGGGAAGTCCCGCCAAGTCGAGAGATCCGTCCCAGCCAAGGAAATATTTTTGCACTTGCGATCTGCTCGACTACGCCTTCCCCACCTCTCCTATGTTTGCCTTTCATTTGTGTTGCTACCCTTTTTCCTAATGCCAACGTCCATGTGAATATATATTAAAAATACCATAAACACAGTAATCAGTTTGGTATGTGATGGCAGAGTTCACCCAGTACTAAGCCCGACAGCACGTGAAATTCACACATCAGGGCAGGGGGGGAGTTCCTTTCCCTGTGCCGGTTATGGTTTCCCTGGTACCCGAAAAATCGCATAGGAGCTGCAAGGGCTCAAGGGACTTGATCGGGAATCGAACCCGGGACCCTCCGGTCAGTGGTCCAACGCTCTAACCCCTGGACCCGCGACACACACACATACACACACACACATTTATATATATATATATATATATATATATATATATATATATATATACATATATATATATTATATTTTTTATAAAAATATTATTAGATTATATACCGGTTAAGGTAGGTTTTTGGATGGACGCAACTACCAAATAGATTTTGTGCTTCCAGACAAAATACAAAATCCATAATACTATTCTACATTAGACCCGCATCCCTATCCTGTTCCTTCCCTTTCCTCTTTTGCCCAACATTCTACTCTCTATCACAGTCTTCAACATCCCACTGCCGGTCAACACCCCCTTCATCCACTTTTCCTGCCTCCATAGGATTGCTCCCAACAAACCCCTCTCTTCACCCACCATACCAAGCACTTCCTCATTTGTTTTCTTCTCTGTCCATTTCACCTTCTCCATTCTTCTCCACACCCACATTTCAAAAGCCTCCAATCTACGTCTATCCTCCTGCTTCAATGCCCACGTTTCCGCGCCGTACCAAAGTTTTTACGAGTCTTTTCTTAACATCCTTACTCAACGTCCCTATCATCAACTCCCTCCTCCTTGTGAAAGCCTCTTTGCCTAGCGCAATTCTTCTCCGTACGTCCCTACTACTTTGACCGTGTTGGTCCAAAACACTACCGAGATACGTAAACTGTTCTACCTGCTCTAGTTTTTGCCCCCCTATTTTAATGTTAAGCTTGGCCTTTTTCTTTCTAGAAAATCGCATAACCTTTGTTTTATTAATGTTGATTCTCATCCCATACCTGTCGCACTGAATTTCCAATTCACTCAGCAATGCTTGCAGCCCCTTGGCTGACTGACAAACTAAAGCTTGGTCATCAGGAAACCTAACTGATTTTACGAATTCCCTACCCACTTTCATTCCTACCTCCAGTCCTTCCCATGCCTCTTTAATCATTTCCTCTGCATACAGGTTGAGCAGCAACGGTGGTAATGGGCAACCCTGCCTTACCCCTTCCTAACACTGCCCATCCGGAATCCCCGTTCCCCACCCGCACCTGAACAGTCTGAGACATGTACAGGTTATATATATATATATATATATATATATATATATATATATATATATATATATATGAACATATATATACACACATATTTATATATATATATATGTGTGTGTGTGCGTGCGTGTGTGTATATATAATATACATACATATACCAGTATCTACACAAACATATATACATTCACCCATTTCATGTTTTATGTCTGGACGCACCTTTGGATGCGTTTGGACTATAAATAGAATGGTGCTCCAATATTCACACTCAAACTTATTTAGGTTCACTATTTGAATAGTATCATAATGCACAACGTTTTTTTTGGCAATAACTAATTATATTTTATTTTTGACGACAAGTTTTGGAACTAAATGCCTATATTATTTTGCAACGTAATTGATTGTAGAAGAAAATATCGAATGAAATTCCGATTTTTCTTCCAATTTTCTTTGCATCACGACATCATTTAATTTTCCATGAACTGTTAAAATCGTGCTCTGATCCAAAAGTTTTACATGCCGCTGTCAATAACGGACGCTTATAGTTTTTCCTTAAAATTATCATGAATCTTCAAAATAATCAAAATTCACCCCGAAAACAGTAATTGCAATAAAATCACATTTTTAGCACTAAGCAACGAACTCTTTTTACATCACATTGACATATTGAAAACTTAATTTACAGCAATAGCCGATGAAGTATTTTTTATCCTGCATTGTTATTCATCTTAAACTAATCATCTTTCCCTCAATATTGTTAAATTTATGGGCAATTTCTTTTTAAATCTCTTAAAATTCCAGGCTAAATTTATCTTGAAAAACATTGATCGGAATACATAATCGCCAATAGTTCCGGACAGCAGCAGATAATGTCCACAACGGTGAGCAATTTCTTCCCGCATCGAGTTTCAATTGAGCTCATGAGTCAGCCTCAGAAATAAACCCAAAGTTCGTTTGATATTCAACAGTGGTAATCAGTTCAGATTAAGCCTTCAGGAATTACACACGAATCTCAACATAGCAAACGTACGATTCCATCTTTTTTTTGATCTGTCTCGTTTTCCAGAAATTTCATACTTCTTGGGTGTAGTTGGAAAATCAGAGGTATGTCCCGGATACGTCCCTGGGAACATCGGATCAGCAGCCAATGACCCTGACTGCCTGCATCAGTTGCCTCAGGTCTGAAAATCTAAACCCAAACTTCAATCCAAAATCCTGAACATCTAAATCCAATCTTCAGTCCTGACACAACTGCAGGAAACCGCCAAAAGTAGAACGATGTTATAAGCCTAGAAATGTAGATTTCCACGATATTTCTCTTCAATATATCTCCCGTTAAACCTATCATTTCCCAATTATACTTCCAGAAGGTTTAAAAAATGTTCAAGATTCTACAACTAAATACAGGATGTGTTCCAAAACTAATGCAATGAAAATTAGTTAGAGTGGATCAAACCACTTTGAAAAGGTGGGGTAAACGCTAAGCTTTGCCGAAAAGCAGGTCTCAGTGCTCTCCAAGCTGTGAAAGTGACAGGACGGCAGTTATTGTAAACCTCAGCCCGCCGATCGTGTCACGAAAAAAATGGAATCGACGATCGAGCAACGTTACGCGATTACCAAGGTGTGTGCTAACCTGAAAAAAATCTCTTAAGGGTACCAACAAAATGATTCGCGAGGCTTACGGGGGCTCTGCTCTGTCCCACTCACATGCTTCGAAGTGGTTAAAGGCCTTTAAGGAGGGCCGACGACAAAAAACGCTCTGGGCAGCCGTCAACCAGCAAAACCGACAACAACGTTGCTCGTGTTAGGCAACTGTTGGACTCTTACCGTCGATTGCGTATCAAGATGGTTACCTATGAACTGAAATTGTCGTCTACTGTTGTGTTTCGCATTGTCCCTGAAGATTTAGCGAGGAGGAAAGTGTGTGCCAAGCTCGTGCCCAGGGTGTTTGTCACAACGCGCCACGAGTTCTTGGCCAAGCACCAGGTGCAAACGCTGCCCCACCCCCCTATTGTCTTGACGTCGCCCAAGCAGACTTTTTTTGATGCCTTAGATTAAGGCAGCCCTGGAAGGAACCTGTTTATCGTCCATAGAACCGTGCCGTCCAATCGTCCAATATCGTCCAATCAGCCGTGACGAAGACCTTGCGAGAGGTCCCCGAAGACGCCTTCCAGGGCGCGTACCAATAATGCCAGAGATGCTGGAAAAAATATGTAGAGGCCCAAGTACAGTTCTTTGAAGGATGTAAAGTGTTTGTGAAAACCTGTTCAATAAATTACTTTAAAAAACAGTGATTGCATAACTTTTGGATCGCACCCTGTACATTGCAGCGACGACACACAATCGCTAACACTAAAGCACCTTTTATCCTCATTCGTTGCGTATTATTTCTTCCAACCAATGGGGTCTAATTAAGTCACCTTCAAGTCAAATCTTTCCTTTGGAATTATATGACATAAATAAATTATTCAGCCAATTGATGTCTAACGAATCAAACACATTCCACACTGAATCTAGTCCCAGTAAAAACCTCAAACTTGCGAGTAGAAATCAAATAAAGAACTTTTTATGGATTCAATTTTAGTACATGTTAGGAGGGCGCACTTATGGTTAGAAAAGCATTGACGAAAATATGACACATTTAACGGTCGGAAGATATCGAAGGAGGACTTTTTCTATCGTCTGAAAAGGATCGTATGGCAGGCTGTGCTGTGCTGAAAAAAATGAATGAAATCTTACTGCAGCGATATTCCGGTACACACACACACACACACACACTGGCTATCGATTACTCGGCATAGATTAAACCCTTTAATTAGTGAGGGGATGGGCAAGCTCACGTGAGGAGCGGTGAAAGTAAATTATTTACAACACTCCCCCGGACGAAATCTAATCGCAACAGCAATCGCTGTGAAATATTGGAGTCGTGTAAATCACTGTAAATGCTGCTGAAGTTCGTGGCTTTCGATTATTGAGGCAGTTTGAGCCCGATGCAACGAGTGGGGAAGGGTGACGGAAACTTCAAAGAGACCTCTTACTCTTAGCTTGTCTCTTTTTTCCCCCTTCAGACAGAGTTCCCACTTCGTTCGCCTTCGAGAGAGAGAGAGAGAGGGAGGTTTCGAAACATTTCCGTCGCAGGAGGACGAAATCGCTTTTTTTTCCGGGACGTGACCCAGATTCAGGGCCCAAGGGTGGTGGGCCCTCCGGATAGGGAGACCCGAGTGTCTCCGCCTCCCCCCCGCCAGCCCCTCCCTCTTTCCCCAACGCCCCGTAGCCCCATGCCTTCAATTCACGGAGAAAATTGAGGTGAAACTCCTCGTCAAACGGAGCGCTGCTAATAGGATCGTCAAATGGGCCCATCCTGAACGAGCGCACGATCTCGACAAACGCCGGACGACATCTTGAATGCGCGTGCAACGATCTCTTTTTTTATTCTGGCCTGTACCTTATTTTTTTGTTTCCAGATGGCATCAGTTAATTTTTCGAAACATTAATTGAAATCTTCCTCCTCCTGTAATCTCATATATACGTACGTTAATAACGACTTTATACGAAGCGTACGATATCTGTATGGATCTGAGATCTCGTGTTTAAAATGAGATTGGGAATGAGCCATTTTGGGAAATCGAGATGTTGCCATGGAGAATAACTGTGAAGGTTAAAAGCTGGATAATGAATAATAACAACGACGAAGTTTTAAATTTAGTGGCAGTTTTTTTTTAAATTCTCTACTTTAATACCTAAAGTGGCAGAATAAATGGGAAGATTTGATGCTGGGAGGAAGTGTAATATGAAAATGTAGAACAAACAGAAATGGATAATGGTGAATTACAAGAAAATAGACTTTAAATGCATCAGACTTTTCATCCGGTCCTCCAGGGGCCAAGCCACCAGAGTGAAAACTCATGGTGTTGAATCACCCCCTGCCACACATCCTTGTAGCAATTTGTAAGATACCATCAAGATCAGAAGAAATCGACACACCACCCTTGCCCGAATCGGGACTCTAACCCGCGACCATCAAGTTACACTCACGGACGTTCACCTGAAGGTTACATGCTGGAAGCCCTGTAAGCCACAACCAGGGTGTGTGGCAGGGAGGGATAAAATATAATTATGACTAATCAAAAATTACTTCAGCTCAATTGACGGTTACCAATAAATGCGTAAAATATTGAAAGAATGGCGAAAATTTAACTTGGCACGTCGAATGATACGATAATACTTGTGTTAATAGTACTTTATATTATTATTATTGGTATTATACCAGCTAGGATAGGTTTTGGATATACACAGCCTATAGAATTGTACAATAATGCGTTTACTTTCCTCTTCTAACGAAAAGCACAATCTAAAATCGGTAATCGTGGCACTAAAGTAAGCCTCTCTTCAATTCCACATCCTTCCTTCCCTCCTTCATTCTGTTCAACATGTATACGCTATTCCTTTACCTTCCTCCTTTGCCCAACCTTCTTCACTCTATCACGGTCTATACACAATATAATGTTTTGCAAAATAAAATAAAAGTAAGGGACAATAGTAGCGTGCTTAGTGACAAGGCCAGTGCGTTGTCCACCTAAACTAACTCGGCTGGCATTTCGCACATTTTTATGAATTGTACCCTTTCTTCCTATCGCACTCCTATATTTTACGTCGTGGTATTAAAAGTTTAGCCTGGGTTATTTTTAATCATGTTATATAAAATTGAGAATGGATAACATAATATCAGAAAATACATGCCAGTATTTTGCAATTCAACATGCACAATATGCTTGCACGACCTTGGTTTCGTCGCTGTGTGACATCTTCAGATCTGCAAAAGAATAAGGACTCGATGAGGCGCCTGTCCATGTCTCACGGCAACGGAGCAAAGATCGTACAAAATGTATTGTGAACACGGAACGAAAAACGTCTTTCTTTTCGCCTAGCAACGAATCCAGCAAATTACGCTTGGAAAATTTAAAAACGTACTAAATATAAAATGAACTTTGTGCTACTTCTCCAGCTTCTTTTAATTTAAAAAAACTACTCTGTTACGGCTTAATCTTTCTTGCTTCTTAATCAGTAAGCACCTTCAATACGTTATGACTGTTTCAAGAACATGCTCAATACAGCCGTTCAGTTTGCCTACGGTAAGTGCCACAACCGACCGGAATGGAAACTGTAGGGTCCAAAGCAGCAAGCTACTCCTCAAACGCAAGAGATCAAATCGACGGATATAATTAGTGCCCTCCTGCGACAGTGTAATAATTAAGATTGTTCAATCAACGGGCGCTTCAGGGCAGCAAGGTAAGGCACCTCTCGACTACGGGGTTCGCTGGTGAAATCTTTCATCCAACACTTTCCAATTTAAATCACTCTTCTCTACACTTTGTACGGGACTGCCATTAAAGAATTTAGTGCTCGTTACAGTATTGCTTGCCCTGCTTTGATTGTTTTCAATTTTGGCAAATATATTAATTAGATCCTCGCACATTCTTTGTGCAGGCTTTAACACTCACTTCGTCACGACGAATATTTTATAAACACCGTGCTACGAGTCGGTGCTCACACGTTTTTTTGGGATGACATGTTGATCGCAAGTATACGTAGTTTACAAATAGGTATATTAACATTAGTATTTAGACATGATGGCAGAAAACAATGACGCAGGATTCTGGCGAATGAACTGTGCAGAAAGATCTATCTGCTCCCCACCCATCATCAGTAGTTCAATCCTAGGATTGCTTTAGTGCAGCTACTCCATTCTACTCTATTTGAATGCAAGACTGCATATTCTAGGGAGAATAATGTGGTGGTTTCCCATTGCCTTCGGCATCGCAATACTGCGGCCCACAACGTGAACTTCACTCTCGGTGTGACAGCTAATGGCGGGATGACCCATCCGGTCTGCACCACCAGTGCCTCATGGTGAAATTGCTGCCTTTTACCACGGGCACAAGGTATCTTTATAGTAGGAGTCTATTTTTCGTGTTGCCTCAATCCGAAATACCGTTATTGTATTTTTTTTCTGTTAATGAGTGGTTTACTCATTACGATAAACCATTGACAAACTTTTTTTAAGCTGGATAATTTTCGCCGGTTGCGGGAATCGAACCAGCGACCTTAGGCTCCATAGACAGACTCGCAACCTCTGGTCTATCCGCGCCCTTCCGCTTCCCACGAAAAGCGAGGTCCCCCCCCCCTCCCCGATTGTTACCCTTTTTTCAATAGCAAAGCCCACATTTGACAGAAGACGTGAGGTCCCGAGAGTAATGGGCGATTGCAAACGAGCCTAATTAAACAAGCCCGCATAGAACACGTACTAGCACGGGCGAATTTCCACAATGGCGCCCCCTGAAAGGACGCCTTCAATGAGCGAAGCTGCCCCATGGCGAGGAACGTGTGCGTTCCCTTGCATTTGATTTCCCATCCACACCGACCGAACGAAACGAAATTGCTGTGTATCTAGGACTCCATTTAAGTCAACGCCGCCGCGGAACGAAATTATACAAAGCAGCAGCAATCTGGTAATTTTCACCATCGTCCATAGCTATGAACCGTAATGCAAAAGCGCTGGACATAAATCAGGTTCAGCCGTCTTCATTTTTATTTTGATTAATAAAATATCCCGATGTTCATATCATCAGCAATTCACAACAACATTCTATGTCTAAACGAGCATCTGCAGAAATGCTTGCGTATACGTGTCTACCCAATAAATACGCGAACTGGTGCAATCTGGCGGCCATGCCGCGGATTATAGCGGCGCCAGTTGCCTGTGATCCAATGAGCCGTCGGTACTTGGCGGATCGTCGAGCTGTGCGTATGGTGTCATTCATGTTAGTTTCTTTTGTCCTTGTTTTCACTGTCCGTCGAGGAAATTGAAGAAATCACGGGGCAAAAAATCAACATCAGGTTTTTGGTGAAGTGCGGTAAAGGTTATCAAGAAATTACTGAAATGTTGACAGCTGTCTACGGTGAAAATACTCTGAAGAAAACATCCGTTTTCAAGTGGATTAAGCGTTTTAAAGATGGCCGACAAGACGCCACTGATGATGCAAGGCCGGGACAACATTCAACCACTTGTGTTGACGACAGCATTGATCGTGTGCGGTCCCTTGTCCTTCCCAATCGTCGAAAAACTGTCCGAATGATTGCTGATGAACTGAATTTAGGAAAATCAACAGTGCACACTATTTAAACCGAACATGAAAGATGTATCCTCCACCATGACAATGCACCAATGCACATTCAGCATTGATTGTTCGCCGGTTTCTGGCAAAATATTCAATCACCATCCTTGATCATCTTCCTTATTTTCCAGATCTCGCCCCCTGCGACTTTTTCCTATTCTCAAAATGCAAAAACGCGATCAGGGGACATCGCTGGGAAGATACAGACACAATAAAGCAAGAACCGACGAGAAAACTAAAAACCCTAACTGCCGAGGACTTCCAAGGGTTCTTTAAACAGTGTAACAGAAGATGGAATAAGTGCATAGCAACGAATGGAGAGTACTTTGAAGGGTACAAAATCGATGTAGACTAAAATTTGCAAATTAAAGTTTTCATGGCTTCAGTTCGCGTATTTACTGGACAGACCTCGTATCTCCTAATGAGACCATAAGGTCAGGTGTGATTATGATAAGGATAATTTGAAGTTCAGATTTGATTTGCAAATAAGGGGATGGCAGTCATCCCCTCCCACTCTATGCCCCCTCTCATATCTCCTGCCCCCACCTCCTCTGCCTCAAGTAAATGGGGACTTTCAGCCGAACTAAAACAAAAGAGCAGATATCACGAACTAAAATAAAAGTTTCTCCCGGGTACAGCTGCAAGTTACATGGACGTACAGGAAATACCGCGTTTTTTTCATCTTCTCCTTCGATTTCCGTGCATTTCGGTACGTTAGCAAGTTTTGGAACTACGTCTCGTTAGGGATATCCTTTGCAAGTACTCCCCTAATTGATATTCCGCGCAAGTGCGCAGGGAAATAGGTCGGGCAATAACTTAGGACCAGCTAGGGCGAGCGGCCTAGTTTCCCGGCGTTCGCCTCCGATAGCCCCGCCTCTCGTGATTCCTCGCTCCAACACCCCGCCCCCCAGCATCACCCCCCCCCTGCCTCCCGCGGGGTGGCATTACGAAGCGCATGGGCTGCATACTTACCTTGCGAGGACATCCGAACGCACTCCCCCGGCGGAGCACGACGCCCTCCTCTTGCATTCAAAGACTCCCTCGCCTTGACCGCACCGAACGCTGAGGGAAGTAAATCATAAAAATTACAGCAACCAGACCCAAAAGACTTTTATCACCATTGGCCGTGGATTGGCTTTTAACAGTTATCCAGTTCCCTGTCAACCTCTTCCACTCACTCAAATTTCATTGCACGGGCGTCTTCCATTATGCAGGGGGCGTTCCCAAAGTGATACAATTATTTTGTTTTAAGTAATTTATGGAACAGGTTTGCACAAACACTTGAAATTCTTCAAAGTACTGTCCTCGGGCCTCTAGAAATTGGTTCTAGCGACTCTGAAATGACTGGTACACGCCCTGGAAGACGTCTTCGGGGTCTTCTCGCAAGGCTTTCGTCACGACTGATTGGATCTCTTCTATGGACGGAAGATGGGTTCCTTTCAGCCCTGCCTTCATCCGAGGGGTGAAAAAGACGTCCACTGGGGCGGCGTCAGGACTATATGGGGGCTGGGGCAGCGTAGGCACATGGTGTTTTGCCAGGAACTCGCGGTATCGTAGCGCGTTGTGACAAACACCTTGGAAACGAGCTTGGCGCACACTTTCCTCATCGCTAAATCTTCAGTGACAATGCGAAACACAACAGTAGACGACAGGTTCAGTCCATTGGTAACCACCTTGATACTCAATCGAGGGTCGTAGTCCAACAATTGCCGAGCACAAGCCACATTGTTACCCAATTACTGTCCCTCTTCTTCTATATCGCTTCCCCTTCAACATTCTTCCTAGTACTTTTTCAATGCTCACTCCGTCAATCCAATTTCTTTTCACTTTTATCCCAGTATGCCAAATATCCTCCATCCCTAACGTTCTTGTCTTTAGTGTTCCTAACGTCCAAATGTCACAGCTGTAGGAATGATAACTGCAGTAATAAGCCTTTCGTAAACTACTTATCTAATTCTTGCGAGTCACTTTTTGTTTCCAAAAGACTTTACAATATTGTAATATACAATTCCAACATGCAAATACCATTCTCAAAAGGGAGAAATTAGTATTACCTCCCTCAAAGAAGATCTAGGGATAAAATTGTCCCTAGCAATAGGAAGGTTTACTTTCATACACTGTTATTTGCTGAGGTTTATCAGGCAGAATTATTTGGCCAAATTCGATTAATTATCAGTTAGAGCAAGTGGACAATTAGCTGATCATTTGAATTTGATTTCAACGTCTCGTTAGCTCTTAGGATAAATTTAAACCAAAAAGAGTCTAGTAATCTTATTTTTCATTAATTCAGTAAATGCAGATTTTAGGATATTACTGACCCCGCGGAATTTGTACGACCCACCGCTCCCTTCAGATTTCATCCCTTTAACATATGAGACAGCTCACTATGACGCAGTCACTCCCCGTAACATGCTTACAAATCCCTTTTTGTGTATCTGTCACAGATGTCTTTTTCAAATGACACAGTCCGTTATCGATTAAAAGGGCTATAGTAATTACAAAAAAATATTTCGATCAAAAACAAAAAAATTAGCTACATTGTATCACTCGTAAGCAATGCTCTATATCACTGCTAGTAGTACAATCAAATATAATAATGAGTCTAGGAGCTTGAATATTCGATTATTAACTGAAAATATGATAAAAAAGTCTTTTCAAGAGTGCCGTCCGCTTCATGCAATGAGTCGTTTCGAATGGATGAACAAATAACGGCCCCGAAATGAACATATAGTATATACTGAGTCGCGTATATTATATATCCGTTAAATCTCTCCGCCACAAAACTGAAGCGATTTGATACTCTGGCATCTGATTTGTTTTCGATAATTCATCCAAGTCAACTACGATAAATACACGAAAATTTTCACGAACGGCGTAATTAGGAGGAATTATTAATTAATCCTGAATTAAGAGTATACTCTTAGGACTTCGAAGAAGTTTGAATTATTCAGGGAATATATTAATACATTAATTTCACAACTAATAGCAGTAGGTAACATATTATGGTAAAATTGATCCATAAACAACCATTGTCAACCTATCGAGCCCGTCACGATTTGTATTCTTCACTCGCACGAAATCTGCCTGGTTCCATTCGCTCGCACCCGCGCCATCAAACTCAATGTCGTCAACCCGAACGGTCCACCACGGGATGGCGCCACATTTCAGTTGAACGCCCGACGCTATCCGTACTTTGGGACGAATAATTAATCATATTAAAAACACAGCAATCGACTCGAGGTATGGTTAGATACGTGAGGGATGAATTCAAGGTATTACACCTTTTACATTACGGCTTCCAAAGGTCCCTAACAACTGTTGTCTTCCAAGTGCCGCGCGAACTCTCCATTGCTCGTCATGCATCACTCTCTTCTGCCGTTCTTCAAACCTCCTGCCAAATGACATACCGAAAAGCCTACTCTCTTATCCCCCTTCACCGTTTGCCCTACACTCTCTCTGTGTCTTCTACGGCAGCTAGCCCATCACTCATTCACCTGCATTATTTCATCTTCACAATCTACCTTCTCCGAATTGCACACAGTTATTTTTCTTCATTACATTAAAAAATTCGTGAGGACACTTCCTATCCGTCCAACTTACGTTCTCAATTCTTCTCCATGACAAATCCCAAATCCTCTAACATAAGCACTTTCTCTTTTCTCGAAGATGAGGTTTCAGATTCTTAGTGTGAAACACTCCTTATTTAAGGCCTTAATAATGTTTTATTTACTCATTTACTTTGTGGACCTGCCATTAAGGTCTTTTCTCTTAAAAATGATTCTTTTGCCAATCTAGTTATCTTCTTCCCACATTCCTCTACTCTTACCTACGCCCAATGCTCGATAAAATAATTCCCAAAAACATTACCTGCTCCACCCGTTCTATTTTATCACCTCCGTCTCTCATTTTTTTACTTGAAAAATACGTTAGGCTTCTAAAAATTTGCTTCGGGAAGAGAGTAAGCCTGAAAAATCCTTTGGAAGAATCAGGGTGGGAGCGCCTTGATTCACAAAGAGAGTGGAAACTACTTTTAGAAAATAAGAGGGAACCTGAGTGATAATGAGACAACGAGGGAACTATGGTGTGCCAAATTTTATTAATAGGAGAGACCTAAGGGATGAAATATAAGAGAAAGACAACGCCATTGACCAATCTAAGGGACCTTGGTTTTATCGCCTCAAGCCAACATAACATACTTCCCGTTGATAAATCATTAGGTAATTAATAATGATAAAATTTTCACAAGGCCAATAGCTCTTTTTTGCCCTTGAGCAAATGGTTTTAATATAAGTTACCACAAATGACCACCCTATTCGTGGCAAATTATGAATCGTTAATTATGGCATACGAGGGGTGTCCGAAAAGTATCCGACCTGCGGGTTTTTTCATTTTTTATTGTGAGGGTATTTTGCACGACAAATTTCCTCCAAGAGATCAGGCGATTTTCAAAGAATATTACGTTGAAGTTCCGAAATGATTGCGTGATGCCGTGAGAAGAAAACGGCCGCGTGTCTGGTCAATCGGTGACTAGCTTCTTCATCACGATATCGCCTCAGCGCATTCATCGAACCTTGTGCAGCAATTTTTGGCGAAACACAAGATTGTATAGCTTCATCAGACTCCGTACAGTCCCGACATAGCTCCCTCCGACTTTTGGATGTCCCCAAAATTGACAATGGTGCTCAAAGGAAAGTGGTTCGACGGCATGGAGTAGTAATGCGACGCGCGATCTGAAAGCCATTCCAAAATCTGCGTTCGAGGACTGCTTTAAGATGTGGAAGCACCAACGCCGGGAGGGTGTGGTTCAATGCAATGGGGACTACCTCGAACGATGCCACACGGCCCGGATGACGAAGATGAGCACCAATGAGGAGATATGAACGCAGGTCGGATAGTTTTCGGACAAACCTCGTAGATATGATGGACGCGAGGAAAGAACGGCATAATTTATTTAAATGAAAACAGCATTTACATTGCAATACATATCCTTTATTTCAGATCAACTTCATATTACTACTACGACATACTGTAAAGAATCTACACCGCTATAGTCACGAAGAATCTTCCTTCTTCATCTCATGCCCCCATTATACATAACTTCCATTTTGCTCCTGATGAGAGCCAAGGGGTTGGTAGAGGTAACTCAGTACTAAACACAGCATGGCGTGTGAAATTTACACATCAGGGGGGGCCAGTCCATTGCCTGCGTTTGTTCAGGAAGAATTGATGCCATGAAAAATGACAATTTTTGGGTAAAGACGAGTAGATATAACGGTGCCAAAAATCCCGCATCCTATCCGTACTCATATTTGGGACGTGGGAGACGCGATCGGGGAAGGAGAAAAAATATCCTAGGAGACATTTTTTCGGGGGTAGGGAATATCCCCTGGCCCACGGCGAGGCCGGTGCCTCAACCGCCCCCGTAAGAAAGGCGGGGGAGGGAGCTCACGGGGAAACGGAGCGAAAATACATCATTGATTGATTCCCGGCTCGATGCTCAACCCTGGAAACGTTTGCGGTCACACTTACTCCACCTTATCGCAGGCCGAAGCGACGGTGAATACCTTTTTTTCTATTTTTTCCCTCCTCTCTTTCAATATCGACCAAAGCCCCCGAGGGTGCGAGGAAATGGGGGCGGGAAAGAGGTGTGAGGGACGGTCTAGACCTACCGGAAAGCGACCGAGCAGCTACGGCGAAGGAGAGGGAGGGAAGGGAAACCAACGGGGGGGGGGCACCCGTAAGGGGTTCTTTTGATGCGCAGGGAGGCGTGATGGGGGCCAGGGTCACGGGGTACAGGGTGGGGCGACCCCGGCGTGCCCGTGGGCGCATGTTGATATGCCCGCGTTTCCCAAGTCCGGGGTACGCCCAGAAGACAGGGTTGGGAGGGGGGGGGACGGTAGAACCAGCGGCGGAAGTGACGAAGGCCCGCGTCAACTTAACGCGGCGCGCCCCCTCTTTTCCGAAACCCGCCGATCGTGACCCAAAGCCGTAAATCCACAGATATGTGATGGGCCGCGTTGCCAAGCACCGGAGGCGAAGGATCTAGCCAAAATGAAGATTAAAAGAAAAATGGCCTAAACCTCAGTTTTAAAGTTAAACGCTGCTGGGAAAAAGATATCGCTTTCATTACGACACACGATACTAAAATGAATACGGTTGCAGCAGCTAACTGATAGTTTTTGCCCCAGCATTAATGAACTGTTTCCTTATAAGACTGCTTAAATTTGAAATATTTACGTGGGGGAAAGAGAAATTTTAAGGTTTTATTCAATTGGGAAGGAGCTAACTTGGGTCTAAAGCTAACAGGCTTCAACTTATTCATTTTAGTTATATTTTTTCTCTTTAAACAACACCTTTTCTTTTCGTAAATATCTAAGTATTTAAATGTCACGTTAATGTGCACGTGAGAAACATGTAAATCCAAATTCTGGCACGTGAGTGCATACCAGCAACCTCCGACAAGCCCCATGGCATCAAAATGATCTTGTAGTTGTAATGTATGTAATTAGTTCTTACTATTAAATAAGTGTGTTTATCATTTTAAAATGTCATGAACATGTGTCGGTTCTGGATAATAAATTTCAGATGATCTTTATAATCCTTTTTCTAATTCGGGAATGATGCAATTCTGGAATCAATCAAGAATTTTCAAGATTTATTCATTTCATTACATTGGATTGAGGGCCCTTAACGATCACCCTAATTACAAGATATTTTTGCCAATTAAAATATTTTGGTAAATGAATAACTAAATGAGCAAGGAACCTATTGTGAACATAATTAATTTAAGTTTTTTGCATTTAATTTAACATCGTATCTAATAGCCTTGATATTAATGATAACAATAAATTTCTTGCTACTTTTTCCTTTTCACCACGCTCGTTTTCTTTCTTTACTAATTTATTCTACCATTGTAACGTATATCGGAATCTCGACCTTGGCGAACAGCGTCTTTGCCCGAGAGATGAAGTCTCACAGCACATTGATTCAATGTTGACAGCACTCATTTTTGCTATCATCTTTTTACTACTTCAAACCTCTGAACAATTACTACATTATCATTGAAAAATATATTCACTCAAACCCATGGCGTGCATTGTTTACCGAAGAGAATATTTCGGTCTTCAGCATATGAAAATGATATGCATATTATTCAATACTGATGATTGAAACTTCTCATCCAGAGTTGGTTTCAAATACATACCTGCGATTTACTTATTAAAAGGATTTCGAATTGGAAAAGGAAATAATGCACTCATTGACCACAATCGAAAAGAATGCTAAAAATATCATTATATTACGATGCCTCGCACATCTACTTTCCCTAACAACGAAGAAATATTACCCGTTTTGATAAAAAATTGATTAATTATGATTAACAACACGAAGCGTCTTGGAATTCGCAACCAATTCATTACACATGAACCTGGGAACGTTTTCATTGGAACCCCATAAATCACACCGCTTCTAGAAAATTCTTCAATTGGGAGTCACCTCATTCGTGAGCAGTACAATCATAGAGGGAGGGAAAAACGGCTTCCTCCGGTGACTGTACACCTGCCGTTTCACTCTGAGAGCAATCGTTTGCCTTATATTAATACCTGACATATGTACATAGCCAGCAGGCGTATCGACTATTAAAACTCAATGCGCGGGATTCAACTCGTAGTGATTAAGTGGAGTAGATGGAGTTAATTATCCCGTAGCCTTGGCAACCGAGCCGTTTCTACGTCTCACCGTCCCTCTTCTCCGAGGAGACGTGAACTCGTCTCGGCCTGCTGCCTCAATGGCGAGGCAATAATCAATCAATCTTCCCATTCTTCCTCTCTCTCACTCACACCCGATTCGCTTTTGACAACCACCCTTCCCCCCCCCTGCATCTCTCTCTCCGTCTTAAAATGACTCACAACCCCGTCTCTGCTTTCTTCCTCGTAATAAGTCCGTTAAAACTCAATGACGATCACCCTTTAATCACGCCTCGCAGTCGAAACTTAAAGACGTTTTACAGGATTATTACTTCAGTTATTGGCATTAGGCTTTGGCATTAGGAATTCTTCCCGTAGTAAGACTGTATGGATATGCTATCTTAATAGGAAATTATTTTTATGGCAGATATAACATACCTGATTTAGTTAAAAAGGAATTACGATTAAGGGAAAATATTAAGCATATAACAAAAAATTTCATGCGAATCAAGGTAGAAGAAAATTGGAAGTTACTGTGCCTCTAATTTTTAATCAAATACCTAAAGATTTAAGGATATTACAGTCAGTAAATGCTGTGAAAGGGAGAATAAAAGACTGGCTATTGTACAGAATGGATTTTAGGGCTTGGAACAAAACGTGACACAATATATGTATGTAACTTATAATTGCATACACTTTAAGCTCTCATTTTTGTTTGGGTGGTACCTGCTGTCAAGCCAGAACTGACTGGCTTAGCAGTACCAGAATGAGTATTCCATTTATAAATTTTCAATTTATACTACCATTGTATATTAAGAAGATCATATCACTATGGTATATGATAAAAATAGCATGTAATTTAATTTTTATTGATTGTCATAATTCTTTGTATATCATATTTGATGAAGACTATACTACAATTGAAAATTATACATAAATAGCAATAAAATTAAACATGTTTGGCTATAACCAAATATCAATGCAAAAAAATTATTAAACTTATAAAAAATATAAGGAAATCTGCATGTATTCAACATTGGATGCGAACTTAGTGCACAGTCTCAGATGAACCCTCATACATGACCGAACTCTCCTTACGACTTTCAATTTTTGCGCACATGCACGCGCTTATGTTTATTTTTTTGTTTATGATCTAAGCCAGTGTTTACGCTTCAGTTTCAAAAAGCATTCAAGAGTCTTATTGTCATCTCCCATTCCAAAAAGGTTTGCATAAAACGAACAGGGAACAATTTTTTCCTGGCGCGTGACTGTACGTCGCAGCGCTCTCATACCGCGCAGGCTCCGCGCCAATCGCCTGCGAGCGTTAGTTCACGATAGATCGTGTTTTTATTGGAGCCCTGTCAAGTTACTCGGTACAAGCATAAAATGGAACGAACGATTGAACAGCAGTACGCCATCAAATTTTGTGTGAGACTGGATGAATCGGGTAAGGAGGCATTGAGCATGATTTACCCAATGCTCGAGGATGAAAGCGCCTCACAAATTGCAGTTTCTAAGTGGTGCCAGCTCTTCAAAGATAGCCCCGCACTGTACGGCAGGCGACGTCAAGAACCGACGACAGCTGCAACGTGTACGTAAAGTGCTTATTTCTGACTGTCGGTTGAGTGAGCACATGATCGCAGATCGTATAGTGGCAGTAATAAGATGACAGTGGACACCATTATCACTGAAAATTTGGGAATGCGACAGATCTTCGCTAAACTCGTCCCAATGGTCTTCGGATAGACAACCAAGAGCAGAGTCAAGTGACTGCTTGCGGAGACCTTATGCAAAGTCATCGCGACGAATCCCCAACCCCCTTAAAGTCCATACTTGGGGCCAACAGACTATTTCCTATTCCTAAAAATGGAATCCTCCCTAAAAGGTTGTATCCACCATGGGACCCCAAGCGCCGTCAAAGAAACTTGCGCGCGTACCCTTAAGGCCCTTCCTCCTACCAGGGAGCCTTCGAGTCGGGGCAAAGCTGCAAGGGCAGAAGTGTGTTGACGCCCAAGGGATGTACTTAAGAATTTTGAGACATTTGCAGCTATATGTGAAACAAATATAATATTGCGAACTTTTCCCGATACGTTCTATACAAACCTTGAAGTTCTGACGAGGAAAATCCGTGGTGTTAGGGGCAACGATGATTGCCAAACGCATATTTTGCCGTCAACGAAAAAGGGAAATCTGGGCAAGGAATTGGGCTTTGCAGAAGAACGTTAAGGAACTGTATTATTTTTTTGGCAATTGTGCAAAATTAACCACCAAATTAAGACTTTGGCAGGCATAGAAGGTACTTTTGAATGTCCCCCAGTTGTATGTGTAAATCGTGAGGCATTTCAATATTTAAGCGGCTTGTTTGCTCATGAGCGTATTTTTACCGATGCATCGCAAAAATTGTTTTCCTAATAAAATTACTCACATTTGTTTTTTTACGAGGGAATTATACTTTGTGCACATAAACATGTGTGACAATGAAACACAAGAAAAAGAAGAACAGCAAAGCATTAGATGACTTATAAGAATGTACCGGGGTGGAATTCGGTAAGTAACTAAGGTAAATCGAAGCGGAATACTCTTCTGTTGCACACAGTAGAGTACTTTTAACCGTCAGAAACACAAGAAGCAAAATAATTGCTAGTGAACATTTTAATTCTAATTAATAATCTAGACTAGTTGGAGTGGTGGTCATGATGGTAGACATACAGGGTGCGTTCCAAAATTAATTCGATTACTTTTTTAGAAATTTATTCAGCAGATTTGCGCAAACACTTAAATTTCTTGCAAGTACTGTCCTTCGGCTTCTACGCATTTTTTCCAGCGACTCTGCCATTACCGGTGCACGCCCTGGAAGGCGTCTTCGGGGATCTCTCGCAAGGTCTTCGTCACGGCTGATTGGATTTCTTCTATGGACTAAAAAAGGGTTCCTTTCAGGGCTGCCTCGATCCGAGGGAACAAAATGAAATCTGCTGGGGCGATGTCAGGACTATTGGGGGCGTGGGGTAGCTTTAGCACTTGGTGTTTGACCAGGAACTCGCGGATTCGCAACACCTTGAGCACCAATTTGGCGCACCCTTTCCTCATCGATAAATCTTCCGTAAGAATGTTAAACACAACAGTAGACGACAAGGTCAGTTAATTGGCAACCCTCTTGATACTCAATCGACAGTCAGAGTCCAACAATTGTCGAAAGCGAGCAACATAGTTGTCGGTTTCGCTGGTTGACGGCCTGTAATTTGAACCAGAATGTTCCTGATTCAAACTCTGATGATAACTCAGGAAATCTCAAGCATTGTGGTTCTCTGGATGCCAGAATCTTCAGAGAGACACGCCGCAGGGAAATGAATGGGAAATATGCCCTAAATGTTGAGAAATAGCTTGTCGGGACTTCGTATGAGATGGACTCTACCTTCGCGAATGACACCGCGACACATTCATTCGTTCACAAATCTCCCATTTTGGTGATAGTGGGAAAATGAATTAAATGTAAAAACAAAATCAATAATTTTATAACATTTCCAGAGTCAAGAGATAATCGATGTTACAATGCAAGATTTTACCTAAACAACAGATGGTGGGTTTATATTTTTTATACTCCATTATATCCGATACTAAAAAGCAAAGCTAAAATCTGTAACTAAATATCGAAGGCAAGAAACATATGATTCGTTTTATTAAATAAGACATTAAAAAACTTTGCGATTTGAAATAAATTGTAATTATTGTGAGTGAAATATTAATAACTTTTGAATATTAAAATGATCATAAGAACCTTAACGTAAGTGCAGGTACATTGCATTATGCAGACAATGTGCATGTCATCTGCAATATTACATCTGTCGTATCCAGGAAAGCCTAAGATTGATAAAATTTATCGCAAGGTTCTTCAAATCAGATCCAATTAAAATTTCCTTCATCTGCACAAGTTGACAGAAAACTACACAGTTTCAAAATCCGGGCTACGTGTTTGCATGAGATATATTTTACCGCAACTCTACTGATTAAAACACGCTGAAGCTCTTACATTTTTATTTCTATTTTCCATTTGAAAATTCTCCAAGATTAAAACATTTAATGTATAAAAAGATTTTACAATTATCATTAAAATTGGATATATATTGCTACGTGAGTGAATCCCAGCCTAGCTGCTCCAATATTTTGGATACGCTACCAAGCTCATCATAACAACGTTTTACAAATCCAGCTCCTCTACGCTGCACGCGATCCGATTCAGCTATTAATCCAAATTTTTGAGGATCCCATTCATACTAGCAGTATATTCTAAATGAGACCTAACCGATGCAGATAATATTTCTCTTTGACCTTTTCATTACATTTACCAAATACTTTCCTAATAAAATTGAAATTTTTGATAGCTTGTCCACATATTCCCCGTATATATTCAACCAGGAGAGGTCGTAATTGAAGGTAATGCCGTATGTATTCAATCAAGTACATTCCATGTCGGCGTTCCAGATGCAATAGGCGTTCGCAGAAGGATTGCTCTTTTTTTCAAAAATTCCTCACTATGCGCTTCTCCCGAAATTGGGAATTACAGAATGATCTAGTCTGTCCATTGAGCCGAGGTGCAGAAAAACATTCCTTTTCGAATCGTCAATAATTATTTATCATCACGACATTACATCTTATTATTAAATCGCATGGAAGAGGTAACTTGCTGGGCATTAAGGCATAATATTCCAATCGAAAGAAATATTTTTCATTATTATCGGTGAGTGTGGAGAAGGATGGAGAAGGTGAAATGGACCGAAAGGAAAACAAATGAGGTATGGTGGGCGAAGAGAGGGGTTTGTTGGGAGAAATCCTAAGGAAGTAGGAAAAATGGAAGAAAGGAAGTATTGATCGGCAGTGGAATGCTGGAGACCGTGATAGAGGGGAGATTGTTAGGCCAAGAAGGAAGGAGAAGGAATAAGATAGGGATGTTGGACGTGATGAAGGGAAGAAGAAAGTATACGGAATTAAAGAGGGGCTCCTGGTAGAATTGGATACCAGATTGTTTCTTGGCCAGGAATAGGATAGGGATGGTGGACGAGATTAAAGGAGCAAGGAAGTACACAGAGATGATAAATAGATAGCGGTATTTATTCGGGAGAAATTGAGACCTAATGGTCCCAGTTTCCATTTAAACCATCGTCGTGTGATGATGAGGGCCTTGTTGTATAGTAGGATGCTGGGTTGTGTTTTGTTAGGAGAAACAAAATATTTTTTTTGAAGTTGTGTCCATCCAAAACCTACCTTAACCGGTAGATAACTTAATTATAATTATTTCGGAACAGAAGCATTTCTCTATATGAATATCAAATATTCGTTCCATGAGAATGCTCTGGTTATTTTTTTGGAGAAGTACAGAGATTGTCGGTGTGTGTGGCAACATAAAGTGCTTTTATCCAGAGTGAAATATTACGCTTCTTTCTTGCTCGCCCGCGTTTTCAAAAATTTATAAAACTCATTTTTCATTGAAGTTAATGAAAAAACCTAATTTGGGCCATCTAGGCTCTCTACCCTGTTACGCTTTTTGAACCAGAAAATCGTTCAACGAGAAATCTATTTCGAATCCCGAATCTAAATTCAAAGCTCCTCGACCTAGGAAGAACGTTTATCCCACCAAATCATCAACCCAAGTAATAAGGTTTTGTTTTCTCCCCGTTAATCCTGACCCCCGCGCCCACCCCCAGTATATCTTTCACTTTCTTACCCCAGAGAACATATCACTCTCTCCCTTTCAAACATCCGGCTGCTCTTCCATTCGCTTCCGGTTTACAAGCGCCATCAATAATTCCGAGCATACGGAGCGTGCCGGAGACCTCGAATGCGAGGTGGGGGGAGGGGGGTTGTGGGTGGGGCGGGGAACTGAGAATGAAGGAGAGGGGATTAGACAGAGATCCCCGTGTCTCCCCGGGGGGAGGGGTGGAAAGTGGGTGGATGCGATCGTCCCCCGCTCCCGAAGGACTACCCCTGTCAGTCATAAATAGGGGAAACGTGTGCGTTTCCCAGAGATGGGGGGAAATGCGAAGGGAAACATGGAAGGCTTCGTTCCTCGCCGATTACCGGCTCTGGCTAGTGCAATTCCTCAGGAAGTATAGCGCCCTCCCCTGAGAGTAAAGGGATTAAAGAGGAGTGGTAGGAACCCTATGTCTCAATGATATGAGATCATCCCCCTTCTTAGCCGGCGTGAGAAAAATCACGGAATTTCAAGGAATGGATGTCAGTCGCTTAAAACCCCAGATCCATTACAATTAACCATCGTATCGCTTGATGAGCCAGTCTTTTCAATTGTACTCGATACGAAACTTATATGCCTAATCAAAACATGTTCTTGGTAATTTCTGTAGAAATTAAAATAATAATATTACTCCTGTGATTCTACCGGTCAAGCTCGATTTTGGATGGACACATCCTATGCAATTGTACACTTATTTGCCCCTCATAACGAAAATACACATTCTAAAATCGAGTGAGTTCCTCTTTAAACCTGGACAATTACCACCTTCGGTCCAACATGCTAATCCTAGCATTCCTTCCTCGTTCCTGCCTAACGTCCTCCGCTCTAGTACAGTCTTCAGCATCAAATTGCCAATCAAAATGCTCTGAATTCATCTTCCCTGTCTCCTTTTGACTACATCAAAAAAATGCTTAAATATATTTCACAGATCACACGTTTTCCAATTATCGGTGGTGAATCCATCTTTCTCAAAGGAGAGAGGGACGGAACCCGATACATGTATGTACGTATACCTGTATATCTATATGTACTACCTTGATCAAAAAGTTCCCGGAATAACCACCGTGTGCCGCTCCCATCGTTCCGATTTGAGTTCTGTTTTTTTTGTTAAATTGGTACATCTGTTGTTGATATTCCCTTTAAATCTTAGTGTCATAACTTGACATTTGCAAAAGTTACGTAGCCAAGAGTACATCTATCTCTGTGTGTGTTGGCGATTTTTTACAATTTCAGAAATGGATTTAAATTTGCAACAACGAACTTGTATTAAATTTTGCGTAAAAAACGGATTTAGTGGCGCACGGACGTTGGAAATGTTGGAAAAGTGTTTCGGCAAGGATTCTCTAAAAAAAACGGCCGTTTACCAGTGGCACGAGCGGTTCAGAAGTGGTCGTGAGTCAATCGAAGATGATGAACGCAGTGGCAGACCATCGACATCGAAAGTCGGTGAAAAAATTGATAAAGTAAAAGAAATGTTGGTCAATAACCGCAAATTAACCATCAGAGAAATAGCGGAGGACTTGAACATTGCCTATGGATCCGCCCAAGACATTGTGGTTAATGATTTGGGTTTCCGTCGTGTAGCAGCAAAGTTGGTTCCAAAAGACCTCAATTTCATGCAAAAAAGAGACCGTGTTGACGTCGCAAAAGACATGATTTGCGAGGCTGAATCCGATCCCACATTCATCAAAAGGATCATTACTGGAGACGAGACGTGGGTTTATGAGTACGACACGCAATCCAGACATCAGGCAAGTGAATGGCGTTCACCAAATGAGCCGAGACCAAAAAAACCACGTCGTTTTCAGTCAAAAAAGAAGGCAATGCTGACGGTTTTCATGGATTATAACGGTGTAGTGCATCATGAATTTTTGCCAGAAGGCCAGACAGTAAACAAAGAGTATTATTTGGGCGTTATGAGACGTTTGCGTGAAGCAATTCGCCGAAAGAGACCAGAAATGTGGGCAGAAAACTCGTGGATTTTGCACCATGATAACGCACCGTCGCACAGTGCTATCATTATTCGTAATTTTTTGACGAAAAATGCAACAAATACCATCCAACAGCCACCGAATTCACCTGATTTGGCTCCCTGTGACTTCTTTCTGTTCAATCGAGTTAAAAAACCATTACGGGGAACGCGTTTTAGCAGCCGAGAGGAAGTAATGGAAAAATCGCAGGAAGCACTGATGGACATACCGAAAACCGACCGTAACTTTTGCAAATGTCAAGTTATGACACTAAGATTTAAAGGGAATATCAACAACAGATGTACCAATTTAACAAAAAAAACAGAACTCAAATCGGAACGATGGGAGCGGCACACGGTGGTTATTCCGGGAACTTTTTGATCAAGGTAGTATAAAAGAAAATCGTAAATCGTGTTAGTTAGACCATTTACAAATCGAGAATGGCGGAACCGATTTTCATTATGTTTGATTTTTTCGAAGCGACTCATTCCAGAATAGCAGAATAATCATTAAAATATTGGAATGTATCGTATCGTAAAATATCGTATCGTATCGTCGATTTTAATTATACATGGTTTTTGGGATTCATCTCGGCCCAGAATAGCAGAATAACCATTAAAATATCGTAATAGTATCGTATCGTAACATATCGTAATATCGTATCGTAAAATATCGTATCATATCGTAATATTGTATCGTAAAATATCTAATCGTATCGTTTCATTGAAGAAATTTCAACGTCGGAAGAAATTTGACCCGCTTCCTGTCATTTGGGCCATGGCAAAGGCTGAAGCAACTATTTCTGCATCTCCAAGTCAGATACGCCCATTACGAGATTTTGAATCACTTTGCACGTATTTGCTATTTGGTATGGAGGAAAATGAGGAGATGCATAACCAGGCTTTGCTGTTGATTGAAGACATGTGTTACCTCTTGAGCGGCATTTTATTAGTGAAGTAAGGAATGGCTGTACCGATTTCAATCATATTTGTTTTTTTTGGATTCGTCTCAGCCCAGAATAGCAGAATACCTATTAAAATATCGTAAAAGTATCGTGTCGTTATATGGTATCAATTATTTGTTTTGTTTTTAGGAAGTTAATGACTGAGCTTCGTAAAAATATTAAAAACAATGAGAGAATTGTTGAGAATTCAACTCGAGTCAATTCGAGCTAAGCCCAGCTCGAGTTGACTCTTCACGATAGTGTCTGTAAACAAACCACAGACAACAAGCAAACATTTAGGTCACCGGTCAATTTGTTTGCTTCATAGCATTATGCTGCGGCGGAAAAAATCTAACCTTTCCAAACAAACCCGTAATGCATTTAGGATTCGGAACATAATCAGCTCAAACGAATGTATCCCTGCCGAACCCCCAACAGAAGGAAGTATACTATTATACATTAATGAAGGCAATTGATGATGGAAATGGTGGCTTATTTTTCCTGGATCCCCCTGGTGGAACTGGGAAGACATTCCTCATATCATTGCTTTTGAACACTGTTCTCGCGAGATCGGACATTATGGTAGTAGTTGCTTCTTCTGGCATATCGGCCATATTGTTGGAAGGATGCCGTACAGCTCATTCAGCGTTAAAGTTGCCGTTAACCCTATAAAATTCTGAACAAGTGACATGTAACATTTCGAAACAGTCCGCAATGACCAAAATTTTAGTAGCATCTAAAATTATATGGGACGAATGCACGATGGCGCACAAACGTGCATTGGAAGCACTTGACCGGACATTGAAAGATCTACGCAATGACTCGAGATGTTTTGGTGGCGCAATGATTTTATGGCAATTTCGGCCAAAGGCTGCTATTCATTCCAAGATCGACTGTTGCCGATGAAATAAATGACACAAATCATCAAATCTGAGGTGCTATGTGAAGAAACTTCAACTGACAACAAACATGAGAGTTTCCTTGCTAAACGATCCGTCTGCTGATGATTTCCCCAAGCAATTGATGACTATCGGTAATGGCCGTGTTCCTGCCGACTAGTCGAACGGATTGGTTTCATTTCTTCGGAATTTTTGCAATTTCGTTTCATCGAAAGATGAGCTCATCAATACAGTGTTCCCGAACATCATTGATAACTACAAAAACCATAAATGATTGAGTGAGCGAGCAATTTGGCGGCTTAGAACAAAGATGTACATGACTTTAACATCATAATTCAGATACGAAAGAAACTGCGGGAGATGCCGCAACAGTAGCGTTTAACTGAGTCACCTGCATCTCAATACAACAACCTCAGGGTGTAAACATCATTCGCCATGATCAAGGCGAATGATTTTTACACTCTGATATGTTTGCATTGATATTCAGAATTCAGAATCAAATCGTTGGTGCACTGCATTCATTCAAATCTATTGACTATGTAACAAACGAATTTAAAATTACCAAGTATCCATCTGAATTTTTAAACGCCTCGAATGTGCCTGGCTTACCAATGCTCAATTCACAGCTGAAGATTGGCTTGGTGGTCATGATGCTTCGAAACCTAAACCAACAAAACTATGCAATGGAACGCGTTTGGTGATTGAAAAAACCGATGATCATTGTCATTCAAGCCACTTTACTCAAAGGAAAATCCAAAGATGAAAAAATTCTCATTCCGAGGATTCCCATAATCCCAACCGATATGGCCTTCAGTTTAAACGAATACAATTTCCTATTCGTGCTGCATTCGCAAAGACGATTAACAAAAAACAAGGCCATTCGTTGAGTCTTTGTGGCCTGAATGTCGAAAACCCATGTTATTCTCATGGTCAATTATAAGTGGCATGTAACCATCCGCTTTATTTGTTTTACACCTGATAACAAAAGAAAAGTGCTTGACTCAAGAGAATAAACCCGAATGTATATATGTATAGATTGAATAAAGAAAATGTCTTTCTGTAATACTTATTTTTGTAGTTTTATTAAATTTTTTTCTTATATCATTATAACATGTCAAATATGATTACAATCGGCACAGTCGTTCTTGATTTATAAATGGTGTAACTACAGGAGTAACAATGGTGTAACCTGTAAACTGTTCATTGATTGTTTGGCGGTACGAAGTTCGCCGGGTCAGCTTGTATATATATATATATATATATATATATATATATATATATATATATATATATATATATGTGTGTGTGTGTGTGTGTGTGTGTGTGCGCGCGCGCGCGTGTGTGTAAGTATATATATATATATACTACCTTGAACAAAAAGTTCCCGGAATAACCACCGTGTGGCGCTCCCATCGTTCCGATTTGAGTTCTGTTTTTTTTGTTAAATTGGTACATCTGTTGTTGATATTCCCTTTAAATCTTAGTGTCATAACTTGACATTTGCAAAAGTTACGTAGCCAAGAGTACATCTATCTCTGTGTGTGTTGGCGATTTTTTACAATTGCAGAAATGGATTTAAATTTGCAACAACGAACTTGTATTAAATTTTGCGTAAAAAACGGATTTAGTGGCGCACGGACGTTGGAAATGTTGGAAAATTGTTTCGGCAACGATTCTCTAAAAAAAACGGTCGTTTACCAGTGGCACGAGCGGTTCAGAAGTGGTCGTGAGTCAATCGAAGATGATGAACGCAGTGGCAGACCATCGACATCGAAAGTCGGTGAAAAAATTGATAAAGTAAAAGAAATGTTGGTCAATAACCGCAAATTAACCATCAGAGAAATAGCGGAGGACTTGAACATTGCCTATGGATCCGCCCAAGACATTGTGGTTAATGATTTGGGTTTCCGTCGTGTAGCAGCAAAGTTGGTGCCAAAAGACCTCAATTTCATGCAAAAAAGAGACCGTGTTGACGTCGCAAAAGACATGATTTGCGAGGCTGAATCCGATCCCACATTCATCAAAAGGATCATTACTGGAGACGAGACGTGGGTTTATGAGTACGACACGCAATCCAGACATCAGGCAAGTGAATGGCGTTCACCAAATGAGCCGAGACCAAAAAAACCACGTCGTCTTCAGTCAAAAAACAAGGCAATGCTGACGGTTTTCATGGATTACAACGGTGTAGTGCATCATGAATTTTTGCCAGAAGGCCAGACAGTAAACAAAGAGTATTATTTGGGCGTTATGAGACGTTTGCGTGAAGCAATTCGCCGAAAGAGACCAGAAATGTGGGCAGAAAACTCGTGGATTTTGCACCATGATAACGCACCGTCGCACAGTGCTATCATTATTCGTAATTTTTTGACGAAAAATGCAACAAATACCATCCAACAGCCACCGAATTCACCTGATTTGGCTCCCTGTGACTTCTTTCTGTTCAATCGAGTTAAAAAACCATTACGGGGAACGCGTTTTAGCAGCCGAGAGGAAGTAATGGAAAAATCGCAGGAAGCACTGATGGACATACCGAAAACCGACCGTAACTTTTGCAAATGTCAAGTTATGACACTAAGATTTAAAGGGAATATCAACAACAGATGTACCAATTTAACAAAAAAAACAGAACTCACATCGGAACGATGGGAGCGCCACACGGTGGTTATTCCGGGAACCTTTTGATCAAGGTAGTATATATATATATATATATATATATATATATATATATATATATATATATATATATAGTATATATATATATATATATGTTTCTTCATTTTTAATATTTATTTAACATTATATATTATATATATATTTTATTTTATACATATATATAATATATGTATAACATATGTATATTATATATATATATATATATATATATATTTTATACATTATATATTATATTATATATTTATTTAACATTTATTTTAATATTTTCTGGACGCTGTTTAAAAAAAAATATTTCTAATCCGTGACAAATATCCACTCGGTTTACCATTAATCTATTTCGAAAATTTATCAGTAATGAACTTGATGAAATGAAAATTAAAAATCCTAAAAGCCGAACTTCCTTAATCCCCATCAGCATATAGTACTTCGGCTTCGAAAGGTGGACAAACAGTTAAAAACTGAAAGTCAAACAAAGCAACAGAAACTTTTAATACATTCCTCGTTCCCTGACTCGTCCCAAACGAAGACTCTCGCTAAGAGATATAAAAAAAACTCTCTTCTCCCCGTCCCATTGCTTTCGGTATCCCCGGATCTCTTTCGAGAGATTAAAAAGAGAGTGAACAAAACATGGACCGTCGCGTGCCCTTCCGTAACATATGCGAGCGCCTCTCGGAGAATTAGTGTGCAGCCTTCATGGCCGGGATAATAAGGCGGGACAAAGAAGAAAAGGAAAGGAACACGGAAACGAACCCAACGGTCCCCGAAAGCGGGTTCCCGCCCACCCCCGCCCCTTTCACGCCTTCTCCCTGGGATCCCGGGAGATTTAAAAAAAAGCGAAGAATGACTGAATGCTCCCTTCCAGGGGCGGCCGCTTCTTTTGGACACAACGCCAGCATCCCTCGCGCGAACTCGGAAGTGCGCACCTCATCTCACTGTTGAACGGTGCCCACGCGTGCATTTCCGGCGCGACACCTGCCCTAGGCGGAAACCGAGTGAGATTCCGCGGCCGGGGAAAGATAATCCGAGCATTTCTGTCCCCACGATTTCTGGCCGTTGCCTCATGCACGTTATATTATCTCATGTCGTCGTATCAGAAATAAGTGGAGGTCCGGGAGGCACACGATCATTAAAAATCCACAATTTAGCTAGGGAAATGAATGCGTCTTGGGAACGAAGGCTAAACGTGAAATAGGGCGTTTCTTGAGATACGCATCATCCGCTCTGGATCGTTTCCAGCTATCGATTTAGCAGTAAGGAGATTCAACTGCGTTTAAAATGAAGACGCATGAACACATACACAATTTTGAGAATGCGTACTTAGAAGACATATTTCTATGTTACCCCAAATGAAGTTTCCAGTTATATTATATTTTTACGGAAACAATTCTAAAAACAGACATTATCACAGAAAAAATAATTGCGGAGCAAAGCTGGATGCAAAAATAAGGGATGTACGAATGATCACATATAAACTATTATTAGCAATAAATGATAATTAACTTTAAATTAAAAGTCTACATACTTAGTGTTATTAATATCCATTATGTCACAATATTTAAAAATCAACTTTTCAAAAGCTTGGTTAACAAAACAAATCAGATGCACAATTGAAAGTTTCTTTAATTCCCTACATTCAGACGAATTATATATGGGTTTGTTTATATTCACTCCCGTGTAAATAGTCTCTTTTATATATTAAGTAATTTCTGGGTGCAACATTTATTCCCAAAAACACATAGGAACGCAATCCCAACGACATAAGTGTTTCCCTCATTAATTTAAAATCAAAATGATAACATTATATTTTTATAATCGCCATTTATCAAGAAAAAGAATGATCTCATTGAAAAATGGGGTCGAATCTTTAAACATAGAAAAGACTGCAGAGAGTCTTACCTGAAGAAGCTCGAAAGCTTAAACTTTCTGAAATAAGTCCTTATACTTGCTCTCTATTTTTATTGTAGTGTTCTATTGTGCCCTTCAAGTATAATTTATATATAAATATAATATTAAATATATTATATATAACATTTGGACGGCACAATAGAACACAAATAAAAGAAGGTATCGGAGAAGGCCAAAAGCTCAACCAATTTACAATGTAAGTGTTCTTTCAAGTGTCATCTATTTTATTTGTGTTCTATTGTGCCGTCCAAATGCTATATTGCTCTTGTGAGTGCTTCAACAGCATATATATATATATATATATATATATATATATATATATATACATATATTCATTTTCCTTTTTTAAAAACGAAAAAAATACCGAAGTCCTTATATTTTTATCGAATCGCAGACACGTAGAAAATATAATTTCAAGAACTTAACAGCACAAAAAATTTAAAAGCAAGGTTTAAGTTGTAAAAAATCCATTCCGAGAGGGCATCTTCACCATAGAACCTTATCGCATACGCTGACGTGATCATTTATTATCGTGATAATCAAAGCTACTTTTGAAGAAAGGAATTCAATGCTACCCTAAAAAAAAATGAACATATTTAAAAATGCTCCACAATTCTTTTTCCCAAAAGTCTCCTCTTCTTTCCTGGAAAATCCAAATAAATTAGTCGTCTGTTTTATCTCCTTGGAAATATTCCGGAGAAGAGAGATACTATTAACGTCTTATCTGGGTTTAATTCAGTAACGTAAGTCCCAAAGGGAACGAAAGTCGCTTAGCAATACGATCAGATTAACGATTTTACAGTCGAATGAGCTTCACTCCAGTCACGAGAACCCAACCAAGAGGCCATTACGCCCACATATACTGCTATCTATCGCGGCGAACTCGGACTTCCGGAGTACGTATCTATGCCAGAACATTCGGGAAAAATCTCGTGCGAAAAGTAATTTCTGCCGTCATGGTGAACGCCCAGCCCTTGCCTGCCCATGCGCCAAGGAACAGTTAAGCACCTACTAGATATTTCTGTTTCTTGGAAATATTTCTGTCCTCGGAGGAGATGCCGCAGCCTGAACTGGAGTCCACCTTCTTTGGTAGACTCGTTTCCATGGTTATCGAAATCCCGACAAGTCAAATCTACCGAGTCGCTTTCGCGTTTCATTTTTTCCCCTTGCGTTTTCAAACTTTCAAGAATACGTGACGTGGTTAAATACAGAAAAATGATTCAATTTCCTCATTATCAATCTGTTATTAAAATTTTTAATAATTTAAATCAGAGATCTAAATTGATATGAAATGAATAATCATGAAATAAATTTGCTATTTTCCGCTGCCCATCCTTTCTTCGACGACGCTCGGTTTTAATTGGTAATTTCAAAAACTGGTTTTCCCACAGTCAACAATATTAACTCATTTATATTTATATCTTGTAGTAACATCCCGCGGTGAAATTGAATTTTAAAATGCATGCATATTTTTTCTTAATGTTCAAAATAAATAGGATAATAAAAATAAGATTTTTTCTCGTTGGCATTAAAATAGATCCGGTCTAGATGCATGAGTTTAAATGTGTGAATTACAATAATAAGAGCATGATAAAGGATTTGAAGATAGGTGGTTGGAAAAATGGTCAAATCCTAGGGATTTAGCCATCAATAAATAAACCCATCAATAAATAAATCTATCGTACATTGTGACCAGCTATCAAACGCTAGGGCGTGTAAAAGAATATGATTTCTCAATTGGAATTCATAATTATATTCAAATTCGATCGCTCAATCAAAAATTTAATTCATTTTAGCTTTTGAAATATTTTTTTAAATTTTAGATGCCCATCGCATGGTATCCAAGTTTGAAATACGAGGGTAGGCTGAAAACTAATGCACATATGCTTTTAGAGCGTGAACAAAATCAAATCGTAAGATTGAGCGGAAAGTACATAAAAGTACAATTCCCCTTCAATATTTATGTGCACGTTTGATGTCGTTACATTCATCCAGTGTACTTCGAGAACCGGAAGTAGGGAGACGCGTTCTAGTCCTATGTCAACGCGATTTAAACAGCGTGCTGTTATCGAATTTTTAACTGCTGAAAAAGTGAATCCTACTGAGATTCATTGTCCTTTAAAGGTTTTTAATGAAGAGATGATGTTGATAGGTGCACTTTAAATCGATGGGTAGTAAAATTTCGTGGCTACGAGCCTGGAAAAGCCATAATTGTTGATGTAACACGTAGGGGACGTCCGATCACTACCACAGACAATAAACATCACAAACTCGTCGAAGATTTGATTCAAAATGACTGGAGAATCACTCTAAAGCGTATCGCAAACCATACTGGAATATCTAAGGAACGTGTTGGCTTCATTATTGAACAATTGGGATACCGAAAAATCTGTACACGATGGGTACCACGCCGTCTCATAGACGAGAACAAAAAACACACTCCTTATTCCTCCTGACAGTGGGATGTTGAAGACTGTGATAGAGGGTAGAATGTTGGGCAAAAGAGGAAAGGGAAGGAAATGGATAGGGATGTTGGACGGGATGAAGGGAGGAAGAAAGTACTCGGAGATGAAGAGGGACCTGATATAGAGTAGGATGATGGATTTTGTGTTTTGTTAGGAGTAATAAAATATTTGTTTGGTAGTTGTGTCCATCCGAAAACCTACCTTAACCGGTAGATTACCTTAAAAAAAAAAAAAAAGTTATTCCTCCGATCTTACGCCTTGCGATTTTTATTTTTTTTCTCAACTCGAGAGACACCTCAAGGGTAATCATTACACCTCGGGCGATGAGGCGAGGTCAGCTGTGAGTTCCTGGTTTCTAGAAAATTCGGAAAAGTTTTTCAATGATAATGAAAAAACTTATTACACTTTGGGTGAAATAAATTAGCCTTAACGGTGACTATGTTGAAAAATTAATAAAATATTTTGAAACTTAAGAGTTGTACTTCAATGTACTTTTTTCCCGATTTGGTATTTGTTTCTGTTCGGGCTCGGGTACAAGCATGTGTGCATTACTTTTCAGCCTACGCTCGTACATATATCAACACATGCAAGACAAGTCGAGAGTATTATTTACAATAAAATAAAAAATAGGCAAAATAGTGACGGCACACTAGACCATCAAAAATCGTTTAGACACACGCGCTCGCAATGACTACAGGGATCAGTTATCTTATTGTGGGAAGAATGGAATTTTAAACCCGATGTTTTTCAAATTTGTCTCCCTTATCTAAATTCCATCACCTCTCTTACTCATAGCCGCCAAAGATTTACACTTTATCCGTGGACTTCAGTGAGGTTGGTTCCTTCCTCTGTGCTGCCCACACAATGTCCCAAGGCACCATGAAAATCCTCAGCTCAGGAGAACTTGGGCATTCCCAGGGGCATCACCCGGATTTGAGTCCGGGATCGCTAGGGTCACGCTTCATCCGAACCCCCCACTAAATACGCTACTAAGCCACCATGCTAATCGCGTCCATATTAAATGATTATCTATCGAAATATTTCCCATATGAATACGAAAAGATTTATATTCGGAAGCATATCCGATGCCTTTTATGTTACTAAGTGTCTTAGGTGGGCAGCCCAAGTAGATACTGTGACACGTAAGGCATTTTAAGTACTTCATTGGGTAATGAGACATTCAAACGGAAGTAGCGTAGCCACGAAAGAAAAAGCATATAAGGTACTGATTAGCCCTATCCTAGAATACTCTTCCATAATATGGGATCCATATGAGGTAAATAAAAATATTAAAATATTAAAACTATAGAAAAATTTCAAAGAAAGGCAGCAAGATATGTACTCGGAAGGTACAAAAGAACAAATAGTGTCACGGGAATGTTGGATATACTGAAATGGGAGAGTTTGAAAAATAGAAGAAAAAGGAGTAGGTTGGGCGCGATGTATAGAATTGTTAAAAATGACGAAGCGTGGGAAGATTAATGGAAAGAGGCAGAAAAACCAAACTTAAAGGGGAAAAACGACCACAGTTTCAAAATAAAAATAAGAACGCAAAAAACAATTTAGAAAAAATACTCCTTTTTTAAACAGAACTATTGTTGATTGGAACCAGCTGCCTGGAGGTTTGTTTTGAGTCATTTCCATCCAATTTTAAGAGTTGTGAGAATAAGTCTAAAGCAGCCACTGGGTGATAAACTTCATTGATCAGTGATTATCATACTATTGTACTTGTTAAAATATTGTTTCTATGTGATGTTCATGGCGTGAGAAGTTTTATTGCAAAATTGAATGATTCGTTAACGGTGCGTGATTTTGAACGGTAAATGAAATGGAAGAGAGCGTGATTATTGCCGGAGTGCGGCGATGGACGGAGCGCTGCAGGTATGGTGTGATCCTAGCCCTTGTGTGGTGATAAAGGTGCGATTGGTAATCTTAAAAGTATCATTGTATATAAAAACATGTTGTCTCATATCTGTTATTCTTGTGTATGTATTTGTGTGCATTGTAAGAGTGACAATTGGCCGGAGTTGAAGCCACCAGGGCAATTTCCTAATTGCAAAGAGAATTATATAATAATAATATTCTATTTTGTAATAGAGCATAAATTTCAAAACGCAATTAAGTGCGACAATCGACAAGGTTCCAAAAGATGCTTTGGAGGTGTCCCCAATATGTGGTGTCGATAGATGGCGCGACAACTATTTATTTTGCAGAAGGGCCAGAAACATAAGAAATCTATGTGGGAGCATTATATTGACCATATGCGCTATTCCATTGATAAAATTTAATAAACACCTATTCATTCTTAGCAATGATATTCACGGGCGAACATTTCATTAGGTTTATACACCTGCATCCAGAGCAATAAGTCACCCAAGGTAACTGATTAATAGTCATTACTTCAACAGAGATCGCATTTGTTTTCATATATTTACAAACTTTAATACAATCTCGTCATGTGTTTAGCTGATGGAATGGATACTTAACACACACTCAATGACTTTACTAAAGGCTACGTAAGGGACCGGGATGGTTCGATGGCTAACGTGCATGTTTCCCACCGTGAGGGCCCGGGTCCGAATTCCGGAGGCGGCAGATTTTTTTCAGTGGAATAACGATTCCTACTTGAGGTGCTATGTGGAGAGTACTTGGAATGAGAACGACGTCCGTCGGATGGGACGTTAAACTGCGGCTCTTTGGCGCCTTTCGACAAGAGTAGGTTAATGCCGACGCCGGGTTTCTGTCCACCCTTCCTTTCCCATCCCTCCCTGATGGCGCAAATGACTGTCGGTCGCCCCCCCTAAAACTAAAGGTGACGGTGGAAATATTTTATAAGTTTCGTATGAAGGCATGAATGAGAATTCTTCAACAGGAATAGAATTGTTCCTATGTGCGAGTATTTTCATTTCGATGACCGTAACTGAATTTCTCCAGGGAAAAGACACCTTTTGAATTGAAATTGAAGCCGTTTCGCGAAATCCGTTTTTTTCACGGGTTGGGCAGGTAGCGGTGCTCGGCGGAGATGAAAAGGGCTCCGTGGAGCGAACTTCAATTAGCACGCACCATTCACTCTCGTGTGGCGACCATCGACGGCCGCGCCTCGACACCCCCCCCCCCGGAGCTTCGATCGAACCTCTCGCCACGCACTGATGGAATCCATCTCTTCAGAGTCCTTCAGTAGGAGTCCCAAACAGTCTTGTGTTCCTAACTTCCCGCCCATTTACAAACATTCGAAGACATCTCTGTGGCTCAGCATCATAGTAGCTATGCGGAAAATCATTTCGCATTTTTTTCTTCGTTATAATTTCATTAGCATTCATGCAATAAATTATTTATTTTTAAATAGTTAAAAAGCTCACATGATTGATCTATTCCTTAAGGAAAATTAAATATTAACCATCATCACAATTTTCCGAATAGCATCCTTTAGACATCCTCAGAGTCTGTATTGTCAACACTGTTATTTAAGCTGTGTGAAATTATAAGCCTGAATTCCGCACGCCGCATAAAACCTAGTACTAAGTCTATGAAGTTAAGCCATACTATCATATATCTGATCAAGCATTGGGTTGAGCACTGTTTCCTGCCAACCAAAGATGTCCTTTGAGTTCAACAAATCATTACCTATCAAATTGACGTGAGTTGATTACTGTGGTGTAAAAAAGTACGGGTAAGGCTCAACTTGCATGAGAATTTACAATGGCGGCAGTGAACTCCTGCGCCATCTGATATTCGCACATCAGAGCACATCGGATCACTTCCTCTCCGATTTGTATATAAAACGCCGGTCTTTTTATAATTCTATATTTGTTGGCATATTTTCCATGGATATAACTAGGAGCAATTATAACCGAGTGAAAAGAGGTTTTACTAACGGGGAAACAGCTCCAATTCCATACATGAAACATAGAAACCGAATTTTTGGGAAGTTTTTATAAGTTTAATTTCACATCCCTTGAGAATTTAAATATTTACGCAGAGAAAGAAAGTGCTGAAACAAGCAATTTTAGTTTATCTGGAAATCTTAAATAGTAACTATTGTTTTGCTATCAACCGAGACTTGTCTCTCGCATGCATCCAAGCCAGCGGATTCCCAGGATTCGGTGTGGTAACCAAAAACTGATAATTTCTCGGCGAAGATGTCACGCGGGAATTCGGTAAACAGGAAATCTAACCTGCCGGAAGTAGATGAAAGTATAAAAGCCCTGCTCGGAGGCCGAAAGATCTAACCAGGAGGCGACCACACCGATTATCTTTTTTCGATAATATAATTGATCAAAAACATCTATGAGTTCAATTTCTCGTAAAATTATTATTATTCGACAACTCTCTCGTTTTTTAGAGTTCTCATGTTTTCAATCAAAGGCTTAATTTAAAAATATTAACATGTAGCGGCATTACTCCCTGAACGATATTGTTACTTGTGTTTGATATCATACTGAGAATGACTTGGTAATTTACATTATGTCCATATCATCACATGTAGAAGTGAATGTAAGATAAATTTCTAATGATGAAAACATGAATATTGTTGGGAAAATATATTAACTTCACGCGATACTTAATAAATATTAAACCTTCCAATACCTACCTATTATTGGCATATTACCTTCGTGATATACATATACGTGGCAATGCAACCATTACAATATCGGCATGGCGAAATAAATATCTGCGTTCAAGGCCAAACACCAGATGCGAACGCTGCCTCACCCCCCCCCCCCCTATAGTCCTGACGACGCCCCAGCAGACTTCTTTTTGTTCCCTCGGATTAAGACAGCCCTGAAAGGAACCCGTTTTCCCTCCATGGAAGATATCCAATCGGCCGCGACAAATACCTTGCGAGAGGTCCCCGAAGATGCCTTCCCGGGCGCGTACCGGTCATTGCAGAGATGAAGGATAAAATGTGTAGAGGCCGAAGGATAGTATTTTGAAGAATTTTAAGTGTTTGCGTAAATCTGTTCAATAAATTACTTTTAAAAAAATAGTAATTGCATTACTTTTGGATCGCATCCTGTATCAATAGAGTAACGTTTCAGGTACAGATACTTACAATTCCTATTTGAAATTTGATATCCACACTTGGTTTCTTAAATCGGAATCACTAAGAATTAAGACCCCCGAATTCAAGATTCAACGGATATATACCACATTTTGGACCGTTCCAGTCCCAGATAAAGGCGTCCAACTCAAATTTCTCCTTCCTTTACCATGGCTTCCCGCAAAATGTTCCTAGAGTTCGTTAGGAAATTCTGCGCGGTAGCCGAGGGTGCTCTCTCTCTCTCGAACGGAGAAGCGGGAGGGCGTTCGGAATCGTCCGGGGGGAGAGGAAAAGGTGGGAACGTGGATAGAAGCGGGGAGGAAGGGGAGGTCGAGGGAAGGGGGAAAGGGGAAAGAGGGTTAGCTAGTGGAAAAGGGGATGGGGGTGGAAGGGGAAGAATCGACCCGAGGACCGCCTGAGAGGGACAGGGAGATGGAAGGCAGTAGCGCCGAGAGCGAGACGACTACAAAGGAAAGGTGGGGAACGGAGTCAGGGGTGTGAGAGAAACTAGGGCAGGGAGAGAGGAGAGGGAAGGACCGAGAGGTGGGAGGGAGATGTCAATGAATAAAGGACGAACGTGCGCTTACCAGTTTGGTCCGGTTGGGCACAGGGAAGTCAACCGTTTAGCAGAAGGAAAAGGATCGAATCCCACCTTGCAAATACACGGTCGACTCTCCCTTTACTTAATATCCACGCTTAAGACGTAAATAATCCCCTTTCCCTATCTCAATACCGAAGTCTTAAAAGCTCGAATACGTCGCCATGCCAACACTCCTCGTCGGTTCAGACTCGAATTCAACACGAGAAATCACGTCTACGAGATCTGTCCAATAAATACGCGAACTGAGGCCATAGAATCTTTATTTTGCAAAGTTTCGTCTAAATCGATTTTTTCCCCTTCAAAGTACTCTCCATTCGTTGCTATGCACTTATTCCATCTTTTCCACTGCTCGAAGCACCCTTGGAAGTCCTCGGCAATTAGGCTTTTCAGTTTTCTCGCCGTTTCTTCCTTTATTGTGTCCACATCTTCCCATTCATGTCCCCGCATCACATTTTCTTGTTTTCTTCAGAGCATTATCACCGTAAGCAGCTAGCAACATTTCAGTAATTTCTTGATAACTTTTACCGCACTTCACTAAAACCTTGATGTTGATTCGTTGCTCCGTGATTTCGTGAATTTCCATTTTCGACAAACAGTAAAAACAAGGACGAGAGAAACTAGCATAACTGGCACCATACTCACAGCTCGACGATCCGCCAAGCACAGACGGCTCATTGTTTCTCAGGTAATTAGCGCCACTAGTGGGCGGGGCTATAGTCCACGTCAAGGCCGCCAGATAGCACCAGTTCGCGTATTTATAGGGCATACTACGTATGCTCCAATGTAACACTAAAATAAATATGCAAAGAGTCCATCTTGTAAGGGCAGCCGGTGGACGTCAATATATATCCAAATTTTACATAATTTAATGGTCACCTATGATCAAAATAAGGTGTATTCGTGGTCAGATTTGCTTGAGGATTTACGTACACCACACCTTTCACCGATAAACTCGTACTTGAACTTCCCTGCCACACATAAACTTTTACCTTCTTCCTCAACGGTATAGTGGAATTTTAATTTTTAGATATATTTAATTTAATCTAGAATAACCAAATTATTAAATTTTAATGCGTTAAAATAGTAATGTCATTGATCAAACTTTAAATAACTAAATGCAACAATTTCTGAGTGTAAAAATCATTCGCCTTGACTGGGATCCCAGTCAAGGCGAATGATTTTTACACTCTGAAATTGTTGCATTGAAATGCACATTAGCGGATGACACCGTTAAAAGTTACTGTTGCGGCATCTTCCGCAGTTTCTTTGGAATTTTAAAATAACTCCACGGAGTTGACTGTTTTCAGATCCTTACTGTGGGATACCAAGTCTAAAAGGCTGATTTTCACACTAAGAGCTCAACTTAGACTTAAAGCGTACTTCAATTCTCGGATCGTTCACATTGGCTTACAGGTCACTTATGACTTGTTGTATATCAAGAAGTCTGGTCATCCGCTAATTTAACTGATTTTATGAATTCCCCACCGATTTTCTTGCCTACCTCCAGTTCCCCCGAAATATCTTTTTACACTTTCCTACACAATTACGTAGAAAAGAGCGGGTGATAACGGACACCAGTGTCTGAACATGACATACGTGGTTTTTACAAAGAGTATAGGTAACAATTTTTTCCCGACTTTAGCGTGAAGTACTGAATTCAGACCGTCGATTAAGTGTGCGCATGATTGCAAATCGTATTGGCATTGATAATATGACAGTGCACATACCATTACCACTGAAAATTAGGCGATACGAAAGATCTAAAGCATTAAACTCGTCCCGAAGGTCTTGATCGACGACCTGGAACAAAGTAAGGGGGTCTGCTGGCGAAAACCTTCTGCAACGACGTCGCGACGATTCCCCAACCCCTTTGCAGTCCCGACTTGGCACCAGCAGACTATCATTCCTTTTCCCTATGAAATAGGAATCCTCCCTCAAAGGACACCACCATGGGACCCCCTGAGTCAAGCCGTCAAAGAAGCTTGCACGCGTACCCTTTAAGGACCTTCCGGAATCCGCCTACCAGGGAGCCTTCGAGTCGTGGAAAAGCCGCTCTGGCAAAAGTGTGTGGCCGCTCAAGGGATGTTCTTTGAAGAATTTTGAGGCATTTTAGCAATATCTGAAATAATTATATTTTCCAAAACTTTTTATACAAACCATATAACAATAAAAAAATAAGTACCTGAAGAGAAAAATGCAACATTCCTGCCGGTGGAACAACGAATTGACCGGATGATGAGGAGGGGAGAGGAAAGGACGCCACAAAAGGTCTCGGGAATAAGGGAATATACTAACGTCTCATGTGAGACGCCTGAACATAGTAAGAAGAAGGCAAACATTATAGCGTTAGTGAGAATACTCTTTCTTTCATAGAGTATGCAATTTGGTGCCAGTTGTGAGACAATCACACCCATCGCCTATTTTAAAATTCTGGATTTATCTGTGGATGGACACACCATATTTGAGACACTTGTGTTGGGAAATTTTATTGATCGCAGACATGGGCCATCGGAAGAGTTGGCCATGGAAGAAAGGGATGCGTGGTGTATAGAACGTGCGATGCTTAGTAGAACGTGGATGCTGGAGTATAGACAGTGTTAGTTGAAAACCTTGGGATGAGCTGTGATTAGCTGCTCAATTGTTTTATGTCAACAATGCTATAAAACGCTGGTGCGACACTTGGCAATTAGAATTAAACTTTAAAAAGTGCATATTTATAAAATTTTTAGAGCAAATCCCATCTAAAAGCCTACTGCATTGGGAACGCCGAAATAGAATGTGTAGATTCAATTAAATATCTAGGCGTTACCCTCACTCACGGTCTCTCTTGGGTGAAACACACACGGGGAATAAGCGGACAAGCTAACAAATAATTAAGATTTATTAGATAAGTTCTAGGTAAATGTGATGAAATGGTCAAAGAGAAATGTAATCTGCATTGGTTAGGCCTCATTTAGAATATGCAGCAAGTCTATGGGATCCTCACGAAGTTGAAATAATTGCCGAATTGGATCGCATGCAGCGTAGAGGAGCTAGTTTTGTGAAACTTTATAGTGTATAAACTTAGTAGCGCAACCAAAATATTAGATCAGCTAGACGGAATTACTCACGGAGCGAAGGTTAAATTACAGATTGAAGCTCTTGCATAAATTGGAAGGAGGTCTCTGTAGTATAATGTCGGAAATGCATTAATAGCCCCATCGTACTGCAGTAGGAGAGACCACGTGAATGTAATTAGAGAGATTAAGTGTAGAACAGATAGAATTAAGATACCATTTATTTCCGCGAATGATAAAGAGGGGTCATAATAACATTGTTCTACCGCGGTAGGGTCATGTTCGGGTAAACATTATTCTGGTGTTTATTCACCACCTGCCTCACACCCTGGCGGTGGCTTATAGGGTATAAATAAATAAACATATCCTAAAATCATCAGTTTACCATGGCAAATCCACTGGGAGATTTAACTGGAGGAACTGGAGTGTTTCCAATCCATACTCTGTCTTTTGGTCTCAGTATCGTAGTGATGAAGTAGGTGAAGGTTATACCTCGCCGCAAGGTACAACTCATTCAAAAAAAGCGTCTTCTATAATCATACTTCGCAACTTTAAGTCTTGACAAATGGAAAATATTGATTCTTATGAGCATCAGTAAACTGCCTCGAAGTCAATCTCGTACACGTTTTTCTGTACTTTAAATGGCTATGAGTAATGTCGTGAACAGTTGCAACACTTCCTCGGACTTCCTTTGCTATCATTTCAATGGCAATTCTTTTGTTATTGCGAATAAGTCCGCTGATCCTTAATTCCAACTAGGGACCAAGAACGTCGACTGGAGGTCCACTTTCAGAGGTTCATCACCCACACTTGCTCGGCCGCTTTTAATCCGGTCAACTCACTTGCAATCATTCATTCTCACGCTGAAACAACTTTTCCCGTATTATATCAACACATTAGGAAGTATTTCACTTTATTTCCTTCCATCTGCGACTGAAAATCTAATGACAGAGCGCTGCTTTTATAAGATGTAATCTTCTAGTCGATATACCATGGTGAGCTGAAGAGTTTGAGGTTATGTTGATACAAAATAATCGAACAGCTGATTAATTCTCATCTCAAGGTTACCAACTAACACCCCTGAAAAAATGGTAAAGATACATTTCACAGTTTTAAAATGATAGTATATGTCTCTTTACTGATTGAATGGCCCTCGTAGAAGATAGGAAGGCCCCTTAGAAAGATCAAATTCGTGAATTAAATAATGTGAAATGTAAACAAGTAAGACCTGTCGGGGCATTACACAACTATAATTAGTAAGGGAACTGGTGGAAACTACCGATGTAATGGTGTGTTAATCAGTGGGTAAGGCTCAAAGCGACTAAATAATTAATGTCGTCACTCTTACATTCAGTGCTTGGAATTGGTAAGTTGGGCGCAATCTGTAACATATTTAGGCATGTTTGCGAATACTTAATTAAGAACTACAAGCATTTTCGTGGATATAATTTCAGGTTACACACTCCGAAAAGGGCCATTTACTTTAAATTTGGGGGCGCGATCATATTCCGTCCGTACACACGCAAACAAAGTAGACGCCTTCATGGAAAACTCTGCTTTGTACTCTTTTTATTTATTTTAATTAATCGCGCATCTGAAACTTGAGTCTTTGTTCCATTTATCCAGCAGGGTCATGCTACCCTCACGGCACGGATATTTCGTTGAACTCAATAATATCTTTTCTTGCCTTCATCCTGTGATAAGAATAGAAAATACTTGAACGGAGACGGAAATAAATACAGCGAACTGATTTTAAAGTAACCAAATGGTTAAGTGCCCGGTTTATCGAGTCATTAAATCAGAGCGAAAGAATGTGACTAAGTAATATATCATCAGCAATCTAACAGAAAAAGTAAATATTTGACTTTATCGTCGCATTAGGCGGGACTTCTCAGTGTATTTAAGAACTTAATCTTTCAACTGATACAAAAGCCTTCGTTTGCCGGAAAACAAACACAGAATTTAAAAAATATAAATCAGGGAAAATTTATTAGAAATTCTTCACTTAACCATTTCTAAGGCACTGACTAAAATATCTAATATGTATTTTGAAAATGAAAAAAATTGATGATGTTGAGAAATAAATTGGGTGGTAAATGCTAAAGAAAGGTCACTCAAAATTGTGAATAGACTAAGGTGTAAATTTATCCTTGTAATAAATCCAAAAGGCAAGACTTGCTTACCCCAAAAGTACTATTCATTCCAATTCAACGCAAATAGTTAATAATTTCAACGCCGCATACATTTACTGAATTACACTTCTACAGATATACATGTATCTGCATCTTACAGGTATACTACAACAGAACAGTAGGCACACCTAACGCTATAAATGATAACAGTTTCATTAAATTAGAGTCCTATGGTGGTATCCTTTGAGGGAGGATTTCCCTTTTGGGGATAGGAACAATAGCATGTTGGTGCCAAATAAGGACTAAAAGCGGGTTGGGGAATCGTCGCAACGCCGTTTCAGAAGGTCTTCCCATATAGATTCTACTTTTGGTCGTCTTCGGGGCGAATTTAGCGCAAATCTTTCGCCAAATTTTCAGTGATAATTGTGTGTGCGCCGACATCTTAGCAATGCCAATACGATCTCCTATCATGCACACATTTAACTGACGGTCTGATATCAGTACTTCACGCCCACATTAGGAAAAAATTGTTAACGAAACTTTTTACATACGAACCTTGTAATTCCGGTCCAGAGTAAGATTTCATTTGGCGAAAGAGTTGATTGGAATGAGCACCTGAAACTGTTGTACCATCTTTTCAGTTCCAAGTACGATAGTAAGACGGAGGTGAGTCATGGGTCAGAGGTTGCGTCGTGTTTTCCGGCTCTGATGAGAGGGGAGGGTGCGTCGCAAACCAAGAGGAGGAAAGATGCACTCATTGCTGAGGACGGTCCTCAACAATACCGTTGCCGTCTGCATTGGTGCAAGAAGGCTTTCCCTTCCTTCCTTCCTTCCTTCTTCAAAGCCATTGTGCGGTGGAGTCTCACCGAAATGAGAGACTATCCCCGATGTCACCCGAGGACGTCCGCATGGGCTCTCCCGCCCACCAATTCCATTAAGGGCATCCACAGATACACCAAAGACCCTCCCGCCCCTACAACCCGCAAGGAGAGGCAGAGATTCCCCGAACGTACGCTTACGCTGAACTGAGTTTTCGCAAAGAGGGAACGCATACACCTCGAACACGACCTGCACCCACGCCTACAGTCTCGAGGGTCGGGTGCCTCCTGCCCCTGGGACCTGCATTCGATCAGATACCCTCAAACACTTGGCGACACTCCCACAATGTAAAAACTCCGTCCACAAATGTTACACTCGGCCACCCTTCTTTCGACACCCTTCAAATTCTGACCCTTCTTCCCCTCAAATCTTAGCACACACGCGTACGTATAAACATTATCCAGATTCCCGGTGCCATTGCCGAGGTTTGGGACCGAGGATTACTTTAATTGGTGTCATTCACAAATGATTTAGTAAAGAAAATAGTTTTGGCGTGTACAGAAGCAAAATTAAGCCACCCACAATCGAGAGTAAAACTCGAAAGATGACTTGGGTACGACGCTCGTGTAAATACGTACCGTGGATTCCATAGCGCTGATATACGGTCATAATTTCTTAAGTCAGTAATCTGTAGTACTCCAGAAATGTATCTGTAGTGTGCACAATATTAATAGTGTAATACCCAACCATTACTATCCTGCCAATTCTAAAGATTGTGGAAAGAGGTCGAGGATGATAACTAATAACTATTTACGTAGGCTGTCTCCAGAGCATTATCATCGTAAACAGCAAGGCCGAACGTCAACATCTAAGTTATTTCTTGATAGCTATTACCGCACTTCACCAAAACTTGATGTTGATTCATTGCTCCGTGATTTCGTGTGAATTTCCATTTTCGACAAACAGTAAAAACAAGGACAACAAAAACCAACATGACTGGCACCATACGCACAGCTCGGCGATCCGCCAAGCACAGACGGATCATTGTTTCTCAAGCAATTAGCGCCACTAGTGGGCGGGGCTATAGTCCGCGTCATGGCCACCATATTGCACCAATTTGCGTATTTATTGGGCAGCCTACGTAATATCCAAACATTCCAATTTGGTATCCAGCCAATTTTTAAAGACAGGTTGTAGATGTTAACCAATGACTATTTACTACTAAAATTTACTTGTAAGAACTTCCTATTTCCTTGATCATTTCTTCGTAACTTTTAGTTTACTTCATTCTGTCTCAAAAGTTTGTCTAAATTTAGGTTACCTTCGAGTACGATTTTAGAATACGGATAAAAAAATGACGTGACTCTTCGGGTACGATTGCAAATTAGGAGCGAATAAATCTTTTACCTCTATTTGAAATTGTGGCCAACTGATGTTAGAAAATCGCTGTGAATGCATGCAAAGATGTTGTCTCAAGCCCAAATTTTAAAACTGCAGATTCCCTTAGAATGCGTCCAAGATTTTCAAACTCTGTAATGGTAGTTAGTTAGGTAGTCCCATGGGAATACCTACTTCTCCGTGCCACGAACTTTCTCTTTCTTTGCTTTCCATTATTTCTTTCTCCATTTCTATGTAGCGTTTTCTGCCTGCCTTCATGCTGTTCAAAATACCTACTCTCTTCCTTCCTCTGCCCCACGTTTTACCTTCCTTGACGGTCTTCTACATCCAACCGCCATTTGGTATTTCCTCCACCCACTTTCTCTGCCTTTTGCTCATTGCTTCCGGAGATTTTCTCTCTTCGCCCAACCTACGTTTAACTTCGGCCATCGTCTTCCTCTTTGCCCAATTCCTTTTCCTCCACTCTAGGCCAAACCCACGTCTCAAAAGTCTCCAATCTTCGCTCATCATCTTTCATGTCTCATAGATGAAGTCTACCGTCCATAAACCACATCGCCTCATACTAAAGGATGTATTCACAAATTTAACATTTACGCGCGGAATTAATAATAAAATAGTCGAATGGACATAGAAAAACTCAAAATACCAATCCTAAAACGAAAAACTTAAAATATCAATCAAAATAATATAACATTTCAACCAAAATTAAAACTTACATACTTAAAGATGAGTTATTGTTCTACTAATGATTAATAGTGTATAGTATTTATCATTGTTTTCGTTAATTTTTTCTTGACATTCAACCGGCTAAGGTAGGTTTTTGATAGGCAAAACTACCAGATCAATATCTTGTCTTGCCTAGCAAACAACAACAAAGTAAGAGTCGAAAAATATTAATGTGATTATTTACCTATCTATTATATTCACCCTCCGCAAAATCACGCCTCAATCTATGCAGTTGATTTACAGGGTCGCACCCAAAAGTGGTAGGACTGATTTTTTTACAAGAATTTTATTGACGATATACTTACATCAACTTAATAATCTTCAAAGTATGCTCCTTGAGCTGCTAAACACTTAGTATAACGTTGCTACCATTCCCCGTACGCCCGCTGGAAATTTTCTTTGGAGATGCCGTTGATGACCCTCGTCGAAGCCTCTTGAACGGCCTTTATCGAGTCAAAACGTCGTCCCTTGAGCTGTCTTTTCATCAGGGGGAAGAAGAAATCCGGTGGTGCCAGATCGGGAGAGTAGGGCGGGTGCGGAAACGTGGCAACGCCGTATTTGGCCAGGAGCTGTCTGACGACGAGAGCGCCATGGCAGAATTTTCGGCACCATCTTGGCGCGCATCTTGCGCATGGTCACATCCTGTGAAATAATGCGTTGGACGTTGGATGCAGACAGACTCAACTGGTCTGCAATTTCCTCACTGGTTAAGCGTCGGTCTTTGTTCAGCAGTGTCCTCACTCTGTCCACATTCGTGTCGGTTCTTGCCGTCGACGGCCGTCCGGAGCGATGATCGTCTACAAGGAGCTCCCTACCCTCTTTAAACAACTTGTGCCACTCAAGTACTGTGGAACGGCTTAAGGCAGTGTCCCCATAAGCCTGCTTGATCATATCGAGGGTCTCAGTTGCCGTGTTCCCGAGTTTCGCACAAAACTTCACGGAATAACGTTGCTCTAAATTCAGATTCATTTTGTTTTTCGACGCGGACAAAAAACTTGCTTCACTAAAAACGAAGTCCTCACTCAACGACAGCCCACAGGTGACTGAGGTTGGTGTCGGTCTGTTGCTAAGAGCCCCTCCACCTTACCCTGCCAGGCAGACCCCCCTCCACCGCTCCGTTCGAGCCAGAGAAAATCAGTCCTACCACTTTTGGGTGCGACCCTGTAAGTAAGTATATTCATCATTTTGCCAAAATAGTAGACAGTAAACTACAGCAGAATACTAGATAGCAAAAACAAAACTTCAAATTATATCTATCCTGCAAGCAAAGACGTTACCTACGAGAGCTCTCGTATATACGAGAGCTCTCAAGAAAATAACTTACGTTTTGACCTAGCGTGGCGGTGGATAGGGCTAGAGTCACTATCTTAGTGTCTAAAGGTCCCTATACGTAATATGCATCCTGTTGTGCTAATCTTAAGATTGTAGATCTTCTAGTTTGCTCACTGCTAATATGTGTACTGCATGTGAAGATCCCACGAGGTGTGAAGTGCGATATTAGATAATTTTTTCACTTGCAAAAATACACAAGCCAATTGAAATTCATAGGCATCTTTGTGAAGTGTACGGAGACGGAATTATGAGTCAAGGTGGGGTGAGGCAGTGGTGCATTGAGTTTAAAAATGGCCACAGCGCCAATTCTCACGATGAGGACCGCTGTGGTCAGCCTAGCCTCGTGGCAGATGAGCTGACAGTGAAAATCAAAGAAAGAAAATGTGAAAATCGCCGATTTAAGTATTACAGGTCTGTCACTAGACGTGGCTTTCAACACAGCGCTTTGACAGTGATGTAGAATTGCATGATGTTGTAAACGAGATGTTAAAATGTAAGGCGGCAGAGACGGAATTTAAAAGTTTGTGAATCGTTATGATAAATGCCTCAATTTAAATAGCAGCTATGTGGAAAATCATTTAAGAATGTACCTTTTAAATGTTTATAATAAAATCTTGTCACTAGTTTCATATTTTATTTTAAAACGTAACATACCTTCTGGATAGCCCTGAATAAATATTCCTCCTTAATACATTCGTAAATGAGGAGGCATTATTTCGAGTGGAGAACAAGCATTGGGTATTCCAATTTCAGATTTTGAGCGTTAGATTTCCATACTCAGAGACAACATGTAAATAACTTTCGGATGCTAACAAAATCAAATTCAGCTCCCTTAAATAATGCAACAATGTCCGAGTATCATTCGCCTTGACCGCGATTCGAACCCAGATCCCTCAATGTCCGACCGAGTGCTTTAGCCAGCTAAGCTATCGAGGCGTCCTCTTAAACTCGGAAATTTTGGGGGCTTTAAAGGCACAAGATGCTGTGGCGAAATACCGTACATACCGTGCATGTCACAGGCATTCGTATTCGTTCGCGACGCGCCACAGTCCACGAGGTTTAAGCCTCCGGGATCCGGGTTCGAATCCCGGTCAAGGCGAATGATTTTTACTCTATGAAGTTGCTGCATTGAAATTCATATTAAGCATCTCCCGTATTTTCTTGGAATTTCCCTTGAATAAATTCTACGCTTCTTTCAATGTAGATTTACTTCCGTTCCCCAATGATTTGAGGTCCATTTCGGAGAAATATACGAAGATACGCATCCGCCATTGACAAGAAGGCGTTTTTGCTAGTCAGAGAAGGAAGAAGCAATCCAAATCTTATTAATCTGCTCATCACACGCAATGTTGTCGACCGTACGAATGAGTGTTTCCCAATTGCGACGAAAATCCTCGAGCCAACACTTGAACCCTCTCTCTTCAATAATAATAGTCAATCAATCCCAACCCCATCCCTGCTCGTGTCTTTCTTCCGCTGCGTATCGCCTCCAGCTACGCACCAATTACATACACCCCTCGAACAGCGTGTTCGCGCCATAAATCCACGTGGCCGATAAATTCCTCGGCGTCAGTTCCTCTTCCGACCGTGGAGGGTTTAGGTGGTGCGCACGAGAGGGAAGAAACGAGAAAAAAACATAAAAGCACATCGAACATGAAGAGCACGCGCGCCGGCCATCTTTTGATTATTGCGTCATATTTCATCGCATCGGATCGACACCGGGGGACCACGGCGCGGGGGGGGGGAGTGGAGCGGGGGGTTTCGGGAAAAAGTGAGTGCAATGAGGGAGCGGGGCTCTCGGGTCAAGACGAGGGAAATGAAATGGAGAGAGAACTGGTATTTTCTTTGTATTTTCCGACCAAACGGCGAGAAATACTGTCGGACGCATTCTGTTGCCTCATTCGACCGCGATTTAAGGTTTTCATTGTTTCTCTCCCAGATGGCAGGAATGGAAGGCAACCGATCAAAGGAAAGGCTTCGATCATCGAAAAATCAATATCATAATAAAAAATACTGCCAAACTAACCATCTACTGACCTTTATCATTAAATCTCTTCCTCCCTCCTCCCTCGCAAACAAACACGCCATCAATCAGAAAAATACCTGTTCAACTTAAAAATATCTCCGTGCTGCGGAAGTTAATTTAATGGCGTTAATTTCACACCAGCATATTGCAATAACAAACAGATTCAGATTCCCATTTCCATTTCCGGCAGATCCTTGTTTCGTCAATATTCGGAACAAATTTCTCAACACATCGGAGAACAAAATCGTATCCATAAAGCAAACAAGAACCAATTATAAAAGAATAAACCATTTAAAGAAAAATTACTCATAAGAACGAAAGCTTGATAAAACAAAAGTAAAGTATTTCAAAAAACTATGGACGAAAATAGATCATTATTTTTATCGGTGATTTATCGGTTAAGGTAGATATTTGATGGACAAAAGTGACCAAACAGCACGACAACCACTCCCTTGTCGCCCTTCAGAAAACAAAACCGGACATCCAACACTAAAACAAGCCACTTTTTCATTGGACACACTTCCTTCCTCCCTCCCTCCATTCCTACCAACATCCCTATCCTACTCCTGCCCCTTCATCGCTAGCCTAACGATTTTTTTTCTAACGATTAACAATTCTCCCCTCTATAACAGTCTTTAACATCCCATTGCTAATCAAAACGCTGTGCCCCCTTCTTTCTTCCCTCCTTTTCATTTCTCCCAACAATCCCCTTTCTTCCCCCACCGAGCCTAGTACTTCCTCATTTGTTTTCCTTTCTGTCCATTTCACCTTCTCCATCCTTCTCCACACCCACATTTCAAAATCCTCCAATCTACGCCTATCACCCTGCTTCAATGACCCACGTTTCCGCGCCGCACTAACAAAGCTCCACATCAAGGTTATGACGAGACTTTTCTTAACACCCTTACTCAACGTCCCTAACATCAATTCCCACCTCCTTATGAAAGCTCTTTTGCCTAACGCAATTCTTCTCCTTATGTCTTAATTACTTTGACAAAACTTGGTTAAAAACATTTCTGCTATAGGGTAACTGTCCGCCTAGTAGCTCTAATTTTTGCGCTCCCATTTTAACATTTAGCTTAGACTTTCTTTTTCCAGAAAACAGCATAACTTTTGTTTGATTTACATTTATTTTCATCCCATGCCTATCTGATTGACTTTTCAATAATTTGCAACCCCTGTTGAGCTATTAAGTGCTCCCTTAGATTTTAGCAAAAGGAATCAACAGGGCAAATATGTCACAGTCTATCTTTAAGAGAATAAATTAAAAATGCAACAAGTACTATAAAAAAATCAGTCGTTTAACATTAATGCGCTCACATTTATAATTCACCACCAGTTTATCAAGTCCATCGATGATAGCGTTGATTAGAAAGTTTAACTTGTGACTGACGCGTAAAAAATGTATATAGAGAATTGAGTTTCAATGGAGTAGAATTAGTTAGGATTTTAGGGTGCGTCGACAGCTATGGTCATTTTTCACCACTGTCAAAAGGTGTATACTCTCAACATTTTTTAAATAAATACATAAATATTCAAAACCTAAAGCACTAAAAAATGATACCATAACTATAGTTTTCCCATGAGGCCAGTTTCCATGAAAAATGTTAAAACCCTATATAAAGAGTTATGGTCATCCCCTAAAATATTACTCAAGTCACCCCTTATTTTGAAAGTGTCTCTAGCCCTCTGGTATTTGTTTATACTGTGTATGGTTCAACGTCAGGGGCAGGTCACACCCTTCTCAGCGAGGTTGCGCTTTTCCTTCCGTGCAGGGGTATGAGTGTCCCATCCTCAAGCGCATGATGGCGACCTCTTCCCTCCGATTTTTCCGGATGGAGGAGGACCACGCCGAAACGAACGACTTTTTACGTATTACCCTCACTCGGTTGTGAGTTTGATGGAGCTTTGCGATAATACGGCAACTCAAGTTGACGACATTATGTCTTACTCTCTTTTATTCAGAAAGGGAGAAAGTCATTCACAATTTTTGACAAAGAAATAGAACACCACAGTTTATTTTTATGCCTAACAAAAAGGAAAAAAACTCCTCACCCAGATAAGAATAGTCCACATCTATTGAATAAATTAAATCCATTCGAGGACAGAGACTTTTAAACAGTATCGAATATTCCATCTCACTGAGCGCGATTCTATGTAAATCAAGGAAAATAGTCCAAAAAATAACAATGGAAAACCTTGTATCATTTCACTTGATATCTATTTTTGTGCGATGATTATTTCATTATTGTTCTGCTGCAGATACGAACAGTAAGTTAAACCCTTACTTTTAATGCCATCCATATTCACAGGTTGAAAACTAAACATTAGTTAGTTAACTAAAGTTAGTTTCAGCGTTAGATTTCATATGTGCTGAAATAACGTTTTGCTCGCAATGTGCATCTTGAATATTTCTGAAATTTACATGAAACGAGCCATAATACACTATCCCAGATAGAAAACCAATGTAAAGCTTTATATATGATATATATATAAATGTATATATATATATATATATATATATATATATATATATATATATATATATATATATATATATATGGGTCGCGGTAGTCCAGGGGTAGAGTGTTGAGTGTTGGATCACTGACCGGAGGGCCTGGGTTCGATTTCCGGGCCTCTCTGTGCACCTGCAGCTCCACCTAAGCTTAAGCTTGTGATTTTCCGGGTACCAGATCTTCCTGGGAAACTATAACCGGCACAGGGAAAGGAACTGGCCCACCTTATTACCCTGCCAATGTGTGAATTTCACAAGCCGTCGGACTTAGTACTGGTAGAACTCTACCAACGTTATATATATATATATATATATATATATATATATATATATATATATATATATACACACACATGTATATACATATACACACAAACATACATACATAGATACGTGTGTGTCTGTGTGTGTGTGTGTGTGTGTAAATACGGATACCCTTTATTTTCTCTGGAGCCCCAAAACATCGATTTCGCCAGGCGCTAACATTTTATAAACAATCAAGTTGATATAAAAGAGAAAGAACTTACGAAAACTCTAATCAAAGAATTAGTGAAAGAGCTAATAGAAAAACAACGCATGTAGCTAAAATAAACGTAAATACCATGTAATTACCACGGAATAATTAACGTTTACTCAGAACTTTACCACCCCTTTATCACATGCTAATCAAACAATCACCTCTGGTACCATTTGCATTGGGGTAATTAGGGCGAAAGGTACTTCTTCTCAGTTTTGCGCCAAGCTAAAAAGCCCCGTTTGTCGGGATTCTGGACGAAAGCATAAGAACCCGACCGATTAGGAACAAGAAGGCACATTCGATAAAAGAATGTTTTTCCATTCGACGTCGATCCTTTCCCCGGATAAGACCGACCACGTGCAATCTTGACATCTCCCAAGACGAACGAACCCCAATTTAATTTTGCCATTATCGCCGCCCGATAAAACGTCTTCCAGCCGGGACGAGTGACCCCACGCCGTCGCATCTAATCTCTCCTCAACGTCGCGTGTTAAGCGCCGTTTTTGTGACCACCGCGCCCCCTTTGTTGTTGTCCCCCCTCCCCCCCTTGACATTGAGGGGGAGGAGAAAAACTTTTCCGTATCTCTCGGCCCGAAATTCCCCGACCTAGGGGGGGGGGTGGATAAGGGACGTTAGCCTTACCGAATTTCGGGAATTCCCATCCCGCCTCTCATCCCCCACCACCAACCCAACGAACGAACACCCCATAGCACACTCCCAAGGCCCTGCCCTCTCTCTCACTCCACTCCCGCTACATGGAATGGACCGCCGAACACAATGAAATCCAATCTCCCCGCCTCTCCCCCACGCCCCCGCAAGGGTGAAGGTGGGGGGAGGGAAAGAGAAAGCGCCAAATGTCCAGCGACTCCGGAGTCCGGCCTAAATCGCTTTCCCGATGTTTTCCATTCTCCCCCAACACACACACCCCTCCCCCCTCACCCACCCCTTCCCTCCCAACCCCTCACCTTTCCGGTTCCGCACGGAGAATCTTCCGCATCTCTCCATGCTCGATAAAACTCCACTCCCGCCATGGGAGCTATCCCGGATTTTCGGGTCCGATCCTCGTTGTTATTTTCATCCCGGGTTTTCGGGACACATCCCGGATTTCCGAGTCAAGTCCCTGGGGTTATTTTTATCCCAGTTGTCTCGATGATGACGGGAATAAAGGGGTGCACAAGAAGTTGACGCTTTGGTCAAAGAAAGATCGGATACCGCGGCAAAAGTAGTCAAGAGGGATGAACCTATTTGATATTTCATTTTTTTCTGCACTCATTATCTAAATCATTGGTTCCAATGTGGTGTCAGCTTTTTTTGGACAGTATGATGGGGTCCCAAGAGGAAGAGTGATATCGTATACGATTTATGAAATTATCCGGTCTACAGAATTTCACTCAGTACTTGTCGTTATACAAAGGGATTTCATCTTAAAACTCCGGAACATTTTTGAACTCTGGCCAAATGTTTTTCACATTGTCTATAGATTTTAGCCTTTTTTCATAGATGAACTGTACCAGTGCTCATAATTTCCACGAAGTCACCCCTGGTACAATTAAGCACAACTGCGTTGGAATTAATGCCAAAACTAATTTTAAATAGGCGAAGGAAGACGATGAATAAGTTGAAACAAAATGAAGTATACAATGATTAGTGCAAAGAAAATACATAATTAATGGTTTTAGCAATGAAATTTTCCTTGCGCTTTGGCTGATGGCAATGTGCTAACTAAACAGTAGACAGATGTAAAATATTCTTTTTTTGTGAAAGCCAAAGAGAGGGCAAGTTAGGCGCCGACGGAAAGAATCGAAGAAGCGAGGTTGTTCCTTGAGGAAGAAAGGATGTTTTTGGAAGAAACTGGAAGAGTAGACAAAAAAAGTGGCGGTGAGAGGTTGAGTGGGATGTTGAAGGCCATGATAGAAGAGGAAATGATTGGATAGTGGGGGAGAGAGACGTAAGGAATAGGCATTTTAGAAGACATAAGATATAGCAAGGAGCAGAAGGTGTGAATAACGTGATGCTCCTATCAGGATCAAAAAAGATTCCAATAATAATAAATCCAAAATAGTAATAATATATAATAATGATATCAGCGTGAAAATACATGTAATAGCTTTAGGTGTTTATCTAAAACTTTCCTCTTATTGCAATACTAATGATAACCATTTTTCAAGTCAGAACGCTGCATCTCAAAATCTGTTTAGATGTTTATCTGTCGCTATCTTCTCATTGTAACAGTATCAGCAGGGGTACAAGTTAAAACGGTGGAGTCAAACTCAATGTCTATAGTACAGGGTTCGTCCGGAAAATAAGTGTACTGACTACTGATTTTTTACCGCCGCTCCAGGCGCGCCCAGCACCGCTCTGACGGGCTGCGATTGGAGGGGGGTATGTTGGCAAGCGACGCTGAAAAAGGCAGTCGGCTCTGAGCTGTGGTGTAGTGAGGAGCTCTGTTAACGCGAACCTCCACGCTCGACCCACGTCACGGAACGCGATGCCGAAGTTTTTGGAGCAGCGTTATTCCATCAAATTTGCGGTAAAGCTTGGGAAATCGTCTACCGAAACTGTCGGTATGATTAACCAGGCTTACGGGGAGTCAGCCATGTCCAGAAACATGATCTTTCGGTGGTACAAGATGTTCGTGGAGGGCAGAGAAGACGTCGACGACGAGTCTTCGAGAGGTTCCCGATGATGCCTTCGCGGGAGCGTTCCAGGAATGGGAACGCCGCTGGAACAAGTGTATCGACTCACAAGGGTCCTATTTTGAGGAATATTAGCTTAAGATATGTAAAAGTGTAATAATTTTTTTTTCCTGAGCTCAGTACACTTATTTTCCTGTATGCATGTATGACTGACCAATTGGTAGTATTAAGAAATTCTCAAACAATTACGATCTACTACTGCTGTTCTTTAACTTATTTGTTAAAGTTTTTAAACTTGTTTAGGAAATCATTTTAGAACAAAACTTGACTGACTTAATAGAATTACCACTATCATAGTTTGCCTAATTTCATTAGCATTCTCATGTTATTCATTTCTTTATAAAGTGGGAGAATCACGACTGTTAAAATAGTTATTTCCTTCCATCCATCAGGCCATGATAGACTTATTATATGACCCGTCGAAACGAATTTGTGACCCATCAGAGAAGGAGTTCATTACGGAGATGTCAAAGAATGATCGCAAGGATTGTGAAGAAACGCATGCATTTAACGAGGTCAAATTTATTGCCCGGGATCCAAACCCTGATCCCCCGACTTCCAGCCGAGTGCTTTGACCAAATAATCTACTGAGGCGTCCTCGTACACGCTTAATTTCAAGGGGCTTTAAAAGAACAAGTTGTTGTGAAGAATTACTGTGCGTGCAATGCCACAAGTAATCTTAGTCGTTCGCGTTAGGGCCCTAAGACACCGAAGAAAGTGGCATTAAGGTCCCTCATTACAGATTTCAACATTCGGATGAGATGGAATTGGACTGCAGCACATATAGATACAGATACTATTTCCTCGTGCGATTCGCGGCCGCAGCCTAAAGAAATATAAACAACGAAAAAACTACGGCCAATAAACCTCGCTGCGAACCATTAACCTCGAACACATCTATCCTAATTCAATGAACGCTGATGAAATAGCACCTCCTGGGTGGCTTAATGGGTAAGGCATGGGCATCACATGAAAATGACGTCAGTTTTACCCTAATTTTGGATTAAATGCTGCACAAAATCATACCTTGAACGCTTTCTTGTTCGATGAGCATAAATCCCTTTGGCTAGTATTACCATCTATCGTATGTGTGAGTGTGTGTGTAAAATTCATCAACGGCAGCTAAGGCTACTCAATGTTAGCAGGCTTCACTATTCTCAATTCTTTCATATAAAGCCCAAAGTTTGAGCCAATATCCTGTAGCCCAGTCCAAAACCCCCGCTTCAATAACTCTTAAAATCTTGTTGAAATATGTGTACTTGAAATAGTCGTTGATAGAGGGAATTCGGATTACAAAAAATAAAATAGCTATGGAAAACAAATTATGTAACTTCCTTTTCTATTGATAGGAATGCAACAATTTCAGGGTGTAAAAATCATTCGCCCTGACTGGGATGGAATGATTCTTACACTCAGAAATTGTTGCATTATAATGCGCACTTAACGGATGACTCCGTTTAAAGTTAGTTCTAAAGGCCCAAAAAACAGCTTCGTCGGGTAAAAACACGTGCGATAACGTGCCGATTTTTTGTTTGAACGCAATGGAATAAACAGATATTTTAGTACCCTACAAGCCACCACCAGGGTGAGTGGCAGGGGGTGAATACACACCAAAATAATTTTACCCGAACATGGCCCTACCGCGGTCGGGCAATGTTATTAGGACCCCTCTTTATTGTTTGTGTAACAATGACATCTTAAATCTATCTATTCTTCAACATTCATTTTCAGCGCTGTTACTCCAAATACTAGGATCTATTTTACAACCAATAGAAAAAATAAATGGGTATTTTTATTCGTAATTTTAAGTAATATATTTGATGAAGAGGGCATTCCCGAGATAGCGGAGGCATTCGAAATCGAATAGCAAAATTGTTTTAACCTTTAAAAGGGGTAGCCGTGAGTGGAGATCCCCCGCCAACCCTTCCTCCACTCACACCATCACCGATTATCCCATTGCCAACAGTGACTCCATCTATCGCCCGCCATTCGAACCACCTTTCCTCTAGCACCCACTCCTGCCCCCACCCGCCCCTATCCACCACCCCCTCCCACCCTCGCCCTTTCCATCCGTCGCCCCCCCCCGTCGCCTAAATCACTATTCCGTCTGCGACCCGCCTCTTTTTGCGCCGCAAATTGAACGGGAGGGAGAACAGGCCCTCGGCCTCCAGGGGTCCTCCCCATTGATGTTCTCCGGCAGCATTTTCATAAACAAGAGAACGTAGTAGCCAGACAGGTGGCATAATAGTTTGCCATCAATCGCACAGACTAACTGAATACTTGTCCTGAAACGCGTAAAAAAAATATATGGCAGAGGGTGCAAGCCCCATTGGAAACGGATAAGAAAAACTTGCTTTGGAATTGTATTTCCATCCCAAACGCCTGCTGAATCAAGAACATTGACATACTAGAAAGTGTAGACTTGATTTTATACTTGGGAGTCACCCTCACTCACGATCTCTCCTGGGTGAAACACCTACGGAGAATATGTAGATAAGCTTAAAAATACAATTGTAATTAGGATTTATTTGAAGAGTACTGGTAAATGTAATGAAAAGGTTACAAAGAAATGTTACCTTTTGCCGGTTAGGCCTCATTTAGAATATTTTGCTAGTACAAATGGGATCCTCGCGAAGACGGATTAATTTCCGAATTGGATCGAGTGCAGCGTATAGGAGCTAGATTTTTAAAGCGCTGTTATGATAAACTTAGTAGCGTATCCAAAATATTAGACAAATTAGGCTGGGAAAAACTCGATGGAGCGAAGGTTTGATTGCAGATTAAATCTCCTGCATAAATTATTAGGAAATCTCTTTAGCAGTGATGCTGAAAATGTATCATTACCGCCATCGTACTACGGTAACTGAGATCATGTGAATAAAATGGGAAATATTTTGTTTATAACAGATTTAAGATGCCATTTTTCCCACTAACGATAAGAGATCAGAATAAGTTCAGTGCCCGACCGCGCTGGGCGGGAAAAGTGTTTTGGGTCAAAAGTGGTCTGGTATGTAATCTACCCCTGTCACACACACTAGCGGTGGCTTGCAGTATACTAAGTATGTAAATGTTAAAATGAAATGTAGGTTTCACCCCAAACGTCATTATGAGGAAACTATTCTGCCCCTCCCAAAAGAAAATAAATATCTTATGATTGAGAGCCAAAGACAAAAATATAAGTGAGATGATAATAAAGAAACGAAGGAAATAGTACTTATACTCGTATTTACGTATAAACTGTGTCATGGAGACTTACGTCTTCATTGACGGAGAAGGTACAACAGTTCTAAGCTGTAGGAGAGAAGCGCGGAAGTGAGCAAATCATTGGTAAAAGTCAAGGAATACCTAATCTTGCTTAAAAACACTTTGAATTCGATACATTTTCCCCATGTTTAGCAGCGCAATTTCTTTGACTTTGCGCTGACCACATTTCATCGTATTTCTAAAGCACCCTTTAGTATAACGAACACCAATGACGTAAACCAGATTCAAGCAAGTTTGTTCTAATTAAAATAAATCTACCCGTGAGACTATAGTTAAAATGGTGGTTTATGGCTTTTAGCCACCTTGCTTGGCTTCAAAGCACAGACATTTCTCCAGGCGAATTCCAGAGAGAAATTCTGAGTAGAAATAGTTTTCATAAATTTAGAGAAAAGATTAATTCAGATATAGCGTAAGCAGCGGAGATATTAGAACGAGTATAACCATTCACCTGCTTCGGAAGAAACATAACATAGGACGAAAAAAACTCAACGGACATTAAGTGTATAATAGCTCAAACTAAGAAGGTGTCAAAGATTAAATGGCAACCGCTATGGTCAAAGATGATGCCGCTACAATTAAGAAAGCAATCTGTGAAAACATTCGTTCGGAACGTGGCACTATATGGATGAGAGCTGTGGAAGATCAGAGGAGACGATAAACCTTCAAAATTTGGTTATGGTTGTAAATTCTGAAGACTTAATGATTAGGCAAAGTAAAAAATAAAGAATAATACGGGAGGAAAGAAGATAAAAAAACATATGAAGCATCTCGAATTAAAGTAGAACCAGATGAATTGGACAAGCCTAAAGATTCGACGCTTTTGTAAAGAATACACATGTAGTAGGGTTGAAGGGAAAATAAATGGAAAAGTGCTGCTTGGAAGGCCAAGGGACAAATACATAGGCAAACTAAAGAGGGATATAGGGCAGAAGAGTTCTAATGGCTAGCAGAAGAGAAAATCTGTGGCTAAGGAAAGAATGGACGACTGCAATAAATCAATCTTCGGATCGAAGGAGTGATTATACACGTTAACCCCACGACATTTTTCTACACCAATAATAATGAATTGGCAAAATATGATGGAGCCTTCCAAATAATAGCAATTCATCCATTCTCTCCCATTTATCCGTGACCTGATCCCAATAAGAATCCAGAATGAGAGACGGTTTCAAGGAAAGCTGTGCACTGCCAGATAACTCAATCCGATTCACAATATTGCGTGAGGATCTGTGGTGGAGGCAAATCTCGTAGTCCTATGAACTCAATCAGTCAAGGGATTAAGATGACTTTTTTCCATCCCTGATGGACTGACATGTGATTCCGATCGATTTATTCCTTGATTCCCGTCTTCATTCACGTTATCGTATCGATCACTACCATCTCCGCGACATCACTTAGTTCCCAAACGCTATCTCGAATGGCTGCCCCTCACCAATCTCAAAGGTAACAGGCTTCCCAAGAAAACCAATCCCAACTTCGTTCAAATATCTCAAAGATAACAATAAATGATTTCATCGAATAGTCAACAACTAAGGAGAACGGGGAAGTCCAGCGCCATTTCTTGTATTAAAACAATTTCATGTCATTTTTCGAGGCTCTCAGAGAACAGAATGTGGTTACTTCTGCGCAGCGGTGATACTGAGTCTCCTTATGTCAAGAATCAACCATTAATGTTCTTTTAAACCCCTATAGGGAATTCGGGAATTGATGGTCATATGGAATATCCCTACGTCTTCCGAGTCACCGCCTTGGTTGTCGATAGATTGTTTGATTCCCCCTTTAAGGTAATATTCTCTGATAATTCTCTTGACTTGCGCAGAAAACTGTAGGATATCCTATTCCGAAACCCGAAAGCTTATGCCTCGTGGCCGCATAACCATAAGAGAAGACGGTAGACCTATTGGTATGCGCCTTTCTTGCAAAACCGATAACTCTGCTTTAGCTATCATCGGCGGCCTCAGCAGAGGCAGGGTTGAGTCCTCGCCTACGAACCAAGAGGTCGCGGGTTCGATTTATGCCTAGGTGGGTATTGATGTAATATGTAGGGGTTGGCTGGAACAAGGGACTATTAAGTCTCAAAATCGTTCCAATAATATCGTTAAATGCATTTTTATTTATTTATATATTTATTTATGCACCCTGCAAGCCACCGCTAGAGTGTGTGGCAGGGGGAAATTAAATAAAATAAATAATGTTTATTCTATTAACCGCTTGCACATGATACAATGAAACTTGGACAAGAAAATTGCCCAATTCTTATGTTTAATGGCAAAGGTAGGCACCGAGTGATCCGACTACGAATGTGACAAGTTTCTCATATGGTCAAAGAACTGAGTGTTATCGTCGAATTTAAAAACTCTTGAGATATTGCAATCTAATCGCCATTCATGTGCAATTCTAGCGAATGCGTTCTACAACCTGTAGCACGCATTGGCTGGAATAGTACATGTATGGTGATTTCATAGAATCAGCATAATATTCTAAATGAAGAAATACGTTCCACTAACGCGAAATATTGAAGAGGAATATGATAACCAGGTAAAAAGATTTTTAATCTCAATTTTTAACTGAATGCTTTATTTAATGTGTATTTCTATACAACGATTGTTTAACTTGTATAAGTGCTCCAAAAAATCTTAATTTTTGTTCATTAACCTTCGTCATCTCTCTGACAAACATGTGAGAAGGAAATCATCAACGGTGAGGTATGACGGTAAATTAAACGGTGACCAATCAAGCTTTCCAATCAGTTGTAAGTTTGTGCCCGTCCCGTGGATTAACGAAGTCCTGCGAATGATTTTGCTGTCTGATGAAACCGATTGTTTCAATTGTTCTGCATTGTAATCACTTAAGTATTGGCAGAGTAGGTTAAACATTATTTTATTAAAGTGAACAATGCAACAAGCACATATTTCCATGTACACTGCCGCATTACTCGTAAAATAATTTGAGAGAAATGAATTTCGAGCAGAACGCAGGCGGCGTAGTTGATGCTTATCTCTAGATCGCCTATGACGCGAATGCCACAAAATACTTTAGGAAAACGTTAGTACCACTTTGGCCGCTATGGAGCAATACTCATAATATTAATCACGAACCACAACTTATTATTATAACTTCGCCGCAAGTGTTATGAAACTTCGTGGAAAGAGAACATGTTGCGTTTTAAGACATTAAAAGTTCTCTTTCGCCACAAAACAGAATCAAAATAGGCCTAAAGGAATAATCTATAAATAAATCGTTAATTTTGCAGGAGTTCCGATGTACAAACAGAAATATCAAAACGTAAAACAACAAAAAAAAACGATTTGAAGAGTATAAACAGCCATAATCCACTACATTCCAACAGTTGAGTATCGCTGGGCGTGAAGTCCGAACCTGAATTCTAATAGGCAAATCCCATCCAATATGATTTTATGTCTAACAAATATTCTAGCGGGGTTTTGAAAGAGAGGTCTTTGAAGCAGAGTGAACGACTTTCCTAGTCGATTAGAGTTGAGCAAGACCACCCAATGGCGCCATTTATTTTAAAGGTTTTCACGCAAATTTCTTGAATAAAACTTAGAGAGTACATTTGATCGTATGAAAGGAGCTTCAAAATCGTTCGTTCAAGGCAAGGGAAGTGCACTGACAGCGATCGGCGTATTTTCACGAAAGAATACCGACTCTATTCCACCTCGCGAAGCCGCCTCATGCCATCGAGTCTTCCCTCCTCACTCTACGCTCGATATATAGACTTCGATTGACTCTTCACATTTGATAGAAATCTCGGTTGAAAGCTGCCATTTCCTTTCCCATTTTTGGTCAAGGCGAAGAAAGAACGCCTCTCACCTCTTTACCCCCTGCTCCTCAGAGTCAAGCGTCGAAACAGTGCCTCAATGACGTCCGTTTCAACGCAGTCCCAGACTGAAATGGCTTTAGCTTCCATTTCTCCAGAATTATCCGAATGTTGTTATGTGGCTCGAGCTGGATGGAGTGGTTTTTCGCACACTTTGGGGACTCTCAATCTTCATTTTCCGAAATGGATTGGGCAAATACATGTCATGTATAAAACGAACCGGGAAAAGTTTCGAATGTAATTCGGAAAAAGAGATTTATTATATATATATTGCTAAAATGCCTCAAACTTCTTCCAAGTACATCCTTTGAGCGTCGACAAACTTTCACCAGCGGCTTTTAACACGGTTCGAAGGCTCCCTGGTAGACGGTCCGGAAGGTCCTTGGTGCAAGCTTCTTTTACGGCACTTTGGCGGCATCCCATGGTGGTGTCTTCTGAGGGAGGATTTCACTACGTTTGGAAATAGGTTTCTGGTACCGAGCCGGGACTGTAGGGGGGTTGGGGAATCGTCGCGATGTCGTGCAGATGGTCTTCGCAAGTAGACACTAAACCCTGTTTTCTTGATCGTCCGTCCAAACACCTTCGGGAGCACGAGTTTATCGCATATCTTTCTCATCGCCAAACTTTCAGTGATAATGGGGTGCATCTTATCAATGTCAATATCATCTCCTAATTTCATAATTTCAACAATCTCATGATTTTTTCATACAAACCTTGTTTTACGCCAGAATATGATTCCAAAATTTCTTCAACACTGTCCTTGAATTCACTGACCTCCGACTTTTTCCCGGCGCGTAGTGAATTCTGAATTTGTAATTATACACAGCCAACGAGATCACCTGAAAGTCACTCTAAAAACTCACGAATACCTGTACGGAGGATCAAAACAAGCGGTTTGTTGAAAGCAAAGGAAATACGTGGTGATATGACTTCCTTGACCGCAAGTTCACGGAAATATTGCTGACTTGATACAATCCATTTCATCATCTCCATTTTTATCCATACCCACATCTAAAAACTTTCTAAGCGATGCACATCCTCTTTGTCTTAACAATTAATTTTCCAAGTCATGCAATACTAATCTCTATATTAGTGTTACTAGTCAATTATTCACATCTTCGCGGTAAAAGTTTTGTAAATGGGTGAACTGCCATACCGCTTCTAGTTAAAGTTCCCCGACTGTTATTTAGGAAAGCATGCAGTTATTTTTTATGATTTATATCTGATGTTGCTATCTCTGTGTATCAACATACCTCCCATTTCATTCACAATCCAGCAGGCTGACTAAATATTTATTTTCAATTGCTTCTCTGTGGATCGTGCCGATCCAAGCAACAAGAGTTTCTCCATGGTTACCCAATCTGCAGTTCGATGTGCGCTCTATATAAACCACTCGACTCCTCCATGCTTTTGGCGGAAAAACTAATTCCTAGTCGCAACCCATAACGTCATTGAAGATTTTCTGCTAAAAAATTCAATCTCAGAAACAACAAAACTGTATATGCAAAACTTAATTTGTTATGTTATAATTACAAAGATATAATCACTGATCTTTTATGAGAATTTTATGGTTTTTGTAAACTTCTTTTGTAAAGAGGACACTATCTTGGATGGGTGTTCATTTTTTTTAACCATTCGAACCGTTAATTTTTTTGATTTTGCTACAATTTTGGAAACGCAATGAGATATGACTGAATCGGGTCACTGAATCGTAAATGCGAACCTGCGGGAAGTGATATTTGCATTCCCTGGTTATGCGGCCGCGGTCATTGCGTCACCTGTTGCTCGGAAGAGCGACTCTGTGCCGAGACACTGATGCACTTGTAAGTTCCCAGCGTTGGTTTCATCAATCCTCGATAGAGACCAGCACTCGCCATTTGCCCGGAAGTTCGATACTATGGAATCGTGACATTAATTAGTATTAAACACAATCGATAAAATATAACGATTTTTTTATTCCAATGAATAGTATTGACCAACTAAAATCATAAATTACATTCAACTGTACGCCACTCTCATCACAACAACTCAAAACAAATTTCCAAAGAAACGGCGGGAGATGGCCGCAAAAGTAACTTTTAACGAAGTCATCCGCTAATGTGCATTTCAATGCAACAATTTCAGAGAGTAAAAATCATTCGCCTTGACTGGGATTCGAACCCAGATCCCTCAATATCCGGTCGAATACTTTAGCCAGTTAAGCTATCAAAGAGTCCTCTTAAACTCTGAAATTTTGGGGCTTTTTTTGTATGTACGGTAACAACATCTTGTTCCTTTAGAAGCCCCAAAATTTAGGGTTAAGGAGGACGCATCGATTGCTTAACTGGCTAAAGCACTAGACCAGATATTGAGGGATCCGGGTTTGAATCCCAGTAAAGGCGAATGATTTTTACACTCTGGAATTGTTGCATTGAACTCATAACAATGCTTTGAATTTCTACGAAACAGGAAAATGGCCCATCGTCGCAATGGAGGAATTACTGCCATACTTAAATCATTCCGCCCACCAAGAAAGAGTAACAGTATTCATGTTACTCTACGTTCATGCTTCGGTGTGCCATTGCTTTGCGTATTCTATTGATGTAAAGCCTGTTGTGGCAATGAAAAATTAACATTGACAGACTGAATTGAATCTCGGTATTTGGCATTGTGAGTTGATCCAGGACGGAGGGAAGCTGCTTAGACTCTCGTCTGTTCGCTTGTTTCTGCATAGCGGCTTATCAGCATTGGAAAATTAAACGTCTTTTTTTTCGGATTTGCCCTGGTTCGTCCCTTGAGTCCGAAGATATGTTACGAGTGGTAGCCCAGGGAAACTATGAAATCACAAGATGGTCATCATCACCAATATTTCAATCCTAGGATTCGTTTACTGCAGCCCTCCATTCTACTCTATTTAATGTAAATTCCATCAATCCTTGATACCCTCTCTGTTTTACGTCCTTATTAATTTGTCCTATGTACATGTCCCTTGGTCTTCCTCGCGGGGTCTTTCGTTCTATTTTTTCCAAAATTATATTCCTCATCAATCCATTGTGACTCAATGTGTGTCCAATTCATCTATTTCTTCTTTGCCATAGAGTTCTCCTAATGGTCCTATCATCTTCTGCTCTTCAATATACTTCCTCGTTCCTTACTTTGTCTAGATATTTAATCTTCAGCATTCTCCTCCAACACCATGTTTCAAAGGCTTCTATTCTTCGCTGGTCCACTTTTTCAATGTTCCAAGTCTCGGAACCATAGAGCGCCATGCTCCCCATGAAAATCTTGGAGAATTGCTTCCTTGTTTTCAGCCTTAAGTTCTTTGAACATGGCAATTGCCTCTTCTTCATGAATGCGTTCTTAGCTTGGGATATTCTTCGCTTGACGTGGGTCGAAATTCTTCCACCTCATGTTATTCCACTGCCCAGGTATGTAGATGAAGAATTCCACTTGCTCTAGTTTCACTCCTCGAAGTGTGATAGCTGCATTCAGCTTTTCTTTCCCACGCACAAGGATTTTAGCTTTCTTCTTGCTTAGTTTTTCAACTAAATAGTACAGATCGAAATTCGCGTCGCGTGTTCGCGTATATTTATTTATTCATTTAATTATATTGCATTAGTCTAAAAACAGCAATTCGACCGTTACATCGGACTTTGAACCTTGATATAACAATTTGACAATTACATACACCTTGACGAGAATCAAACCCGAGACCTAGACGAGGACGTTACCCCTCCGCCACCGTCTGGTGTCGTGGGGGGGTCTCCGGCATCCGCCTATTCCCATTGAGGCCCGAGTGGGCTTCTTTGAGGTTGCCATCACGCTCCATTGTAATCCTTTCCATGTGCGTGTGTGTGAGCGTGCGAAACTGCGTGTGGCTTGGACCATCGCAAAATCGGAAACTAGTGCGTTTCTTCTATTTTTTGTGCGTGTCTGGGTTTTTGTCTTAGCCCACTAGTGCTAACTTCATACACAGTATTAATCACATCCGTGAGACCTTCACACAAGTGTTTTATAAATATATATATATATATATATATATATATATATATATATATATATATATATATATATATATATATATATATATACATACACATATAGCACCTTTATAGCGTTCACTTATTATTGGCTCACGCTACTAACTATTGATAGTAGTAATAAAAAGGGTCAACACAAACAGTGAAAAATAGTGAATTCTTATACCCTGATGGTGGCATGGACCACCGCAATATCGAATTGAGTTATGTTTTTGTTTTTGTTAATCCTTTTTTGCTAACATTATCAATAGCTAGTTTGCATCAATAGAAAATATGCTTCTCAGACTGCCTCATTAGCCATCGGTGATAAATTGTATTATGGAAGGATATGTTGCCACCACTGCTTATTAAACTACTCTCAACTTCGTTGTCAATCCATCAAATCCCTCCTGATTTTCGAGTACTGCTCTGCACATTGTACCAAGGCAAGCAATTAGATTTCTCAACGGTTCTCCTACCGGCAGTTTAATGTGCACAGCACAAAAAATATTTATCTACCAGTTTGCTCTCAGCAACAAAATTAATTCCCACCCACGTTCCATGTCATTATTATTAGTTTAAAGACTTTATGGGATAAATTCAATTGGAGTGAAAGCAAAATTGTGCGTGAGAGAGTAGTGATAAAAAGATAAATTCACTGATTTTCTAATAAAATTTAGTCTTAGTACACATAATTAAGAATTAATTTAACGGAGCTTTTTGACAAGGATAGCATTTAGAAATGGACCAATTTTCTCGCTCAAGTAAATAATGCTCGGCATTAAAACTCTGTCTAATAATTTTCTCCGTAAATTCGTAGCATATTATAATTTTTTGGCACTTCATACCATATACGTTTTTATTTAGATGAATTCTGTTTTTTTTTTAATTTTTTAACTTAGATGTATAGATATCTTTATTTGGGCGAAATTGAGACCTAAGGGTCCCTTCTTCTTTTTAACCTGTGAATTTCGACGAAGCCAAAGTGCATTGAGATTCTCTCAGCTCAAGCTACGTCCAATATGGGCAATTCGTTAATATTTTATCGTATCCAATGCTAAAAAAAAATCATCATCCCTTTCTAGAGTCCATTTTCCTTCAGTCAACTTCACCTCAATGGCTTCTCTCTCTCTCTACTTCCAAATTCAGCGCGACCTCGCACACCCATATTCCCCAGGTAGATGGCCTTGGCGTTTGGTCAACTCGACGATTAAACAATAGCGAGCCGAAATATTATTGCGGTCATGAGTTAAGACGTGAAGGCGTGAAAAATTGGAGTCTCCATCCTCGTTGGTTAAAATCTATGGGATTCTGCAACATTTCGCGACCGGTAGAGCGCGCGGGTGACAACGGCGAATACTTGAGTCGCCTCGAATTCATCGGAGGGGTCCATTGTGTGCGCCTCTCGCTCGTGCACACACAACCCCCTTTCCTCCCCCCATCTTCCCCATGACTCTTCATCTCCATAGCCTCCCACTCCGCCCCCGAAATTCACAATGTCGGCCACGCTTAATAAAGAAAAAAACCCCATCGACCTGCCGCCGTATGACGTGCACTAAGATTCGACTCTTTCTTCTCCAACTCACCTCCCAACTCTCCCTCCCTCCCTCTCTCTCTCTCTCTCTCTCTCTCTCTCTCTCTCTCTCTCTCTCTCTCTCTCTCTCTCTCTCTCTCCCTCTCTCTCTCTCTCTCCTCTGCATTGCTACGGTTGCCACGCGACGGAGAGTGGAGGTGGGGTGGGAAGGGAGGGGGGAAGATGACGGGGGGGCGGGGGGGGGGGGTCGGTGGGGGAGGAAGCGGAACACATTTACGACTCCCGGGAAGGAGATTCACGGATGGAAGGTGCAAGAGCGACACGTACTACCCTCGCGTGTGCATCCATCTGTCGGGGATAAATGAAGGCATGCGGACACTGGGTTAGCACTTGGTGTGGCGACAAATAAACACAGTCACAGTTCACGTACGTACCCCCCCCCTCCCTGGCCCCGCGTTAAGCCTGGGATAGTAAAAGTGCTCATGCGCCGTAAAGCTCCTCGAATGTTTTCTCTCTCTCTCTCTCGAATTATCTTCCCCTCCCCCCCGACAACGAGTCTCTCGTCATCCCTACCATTATTTTCGCCTCGAATACCTGTATGTGCAAACCGAAGACGTTTTATTATTCCAATTATATAAATCCGCCATTTACACGAAGTATCGCCGGGCTCGAATAATTTCATTTTCATAATCGTCCGAATGGCTAGTATGCTCGCAGAGTACAGTGATGAGTTTCAACAAAATTTGATGACAGTTTTCAATATGCTAAAAGGCTCATAACTTCAACTGGGCTTGCGAGTCGGGATGTAGAAAGAAATTGAACTCCACAATTAATTCGTGCACAGATAATGAAGACAGCAAAGGAAAGCCACCTTCGCCAGAGTACGAAAAGTAACAGCGTCACTCTGATAAAGGTGACTGGGGCCACATAATTACTAAAGTGAGATTTTTGATTTTTATTAATTTTTTAAAACAACTTTTCCACCAATATGATTTGGTATACGCCATAAATGTGCTTTCTTATACATATATATATATATATATATATATATATATATATATATATATATACATACATATATATCATCATATATATATATATATACATACACATATATATCATGTATATTACATACATACATAAATATCATCAAGAAAAGAATAAAGTATAGAGAGAAGAGCAAATGATTACTTAGGGGATGATCAGTTCGGGTTTAGGAAGGGGAGAGGTACGCGGGATGCTACTGCAGTAATGATATTATTAATCAAGAGGAGTATAGAGTACAATCAGGAAGTATTTACCTGTTTCGTAAATTTCGAAAAAATATTTGATAGAGTGAATTGGGAAAAACTAATGAGTATATTGCATAAAATAGGAATAGATTGGATGGAAAGGAGGCTAATCCGCAACCTGAACATGTCTTAGATTGCACAGGTGCGAGTGGGAAACGGGGAGTCCGGATGGGCAGTGTTAGGAAGAGGTGTAAGACAGGGTTGCCCATTATCACCGTTGCTGTTCAACCTGTATGAGGAGGAAATGATTAAAGAGGCATAGGAAGAACTGGAGTTGGGAATGAAAGTGGGCGGGGAATTCGGAAAAACAGTTAGGTTCCCTGATGATCAAGCTTCAGTTTGTCAGTCAGCCAAGGGGTTGCAAGCATTGATGAGTGAATTGGATATTCAGTTCAATAGATATGGGGTGAGAATCAATATAAATAAAACAAAGGATATGCGATTTTCTGGAAAGAAAAAGGCTAAGCTTAACACTAAAATAGGAGGGCAAAAACTAGAGAAGGTAGAACAGTTTACGTATTTCGGAAGTGTTTTGGACCAAAACGGTCAAAGTAGTAGGCACGTAAGGAGAAGAATTGCGCTAGGCAAAGAGGCTTTCACAAGGAGGAGGGAGTTGATGACGGGGACGTTGAGTAAGGATGTTAAGAAAAGACTCGTAAAAACTTTGGTATGGAGCGTAGCTATGTACGGCGCGGAAACGTGGTCATTGAAGCAGGATGATAGACGTAGACTGGAGGCTTTTGAAATGTGGGTGTGGAGAAGAATGGAGAAGGTGAAATGGACAGAGAAGAAAACAAATGAGGAAGTACTTGGTATGGTGGGCGAAGAGAGGTGTTTGTTGGGAGCAATCCTATAGAGGCAGGAAAAGTGGATGAAGGGGGTATTGACCGGCAGCGGGATGTTGAAGACTGTGCTTGAGGGGAGAATTTTGGGCAAACGAGGAAAGGGAAGGAACAGGATAGGGATGTTGGACGGGATTAAGGGAAGAAGGAAGTACTCAGAGATGAAGAGGGACCGGATGTAGAGTAGGATGTTGTGTTTTGCTAGGGGTCACAAATTATTTAATTAGTAATTATGTCCATCCAAAAACCTACCTTAACCCGTAGATTACCTTATAATAATAATAATATACATACATACATATTTGGTGAGGTTAAAGGTTTCTGGCCTGATAGAGAAAGCCTTTTTTCGCTTTTTGCTGTATTTTTCAATATAATCTTCATCAAGATTGATAAATTTTACGCCATTGTGCTTTAATCCAAAGATGCCATTTTTATACTCCAATTCGTCAAGTCCCTCAAAATCCTCATCTACAGCATCGATGACTTCCTCATTGCTGACAAATTTTTTGAATCCAAGCCAATTTTTAAGGTAAGGAAACAGATGACAGTCGCTGGGGGCTAAACCTGATGAATATGGAGAATGGGGGAACAATTCGAAGATTTTCGCCATCGCAACGGCCGACGAATGGGCAGGTGGGTTGTCATGGTGAAAGACATTTTTCTTTGATAAGTGAGTTCGTTTATGTTTCACTTCTTTCTTTAAAAATAGCAATAACTCTGCGTAGTATTTACTTCTGATGGTATTACCCTTTTCCAGGTAATCAATGAAAAAAATTTCTTTCGCATCTCAGAAAACAGTCGCCATAACCCTATTCTCCGATATAATTGCTTTTGCCTTCTTTGGGGTTGGTTTACCTGGTCCAATCCATCGTTTCAATTATTGTTTACATGCAGGGGTGTAATGATAAATCCAAGTTTAATCCAAAGTTTTAAAAAAGTGCTGTTTTCAAACTAATGAAAAGTAAATACAGACACCACTACTTAAACGTTGAATATGAAAAGATGATGTTTCTCTGTGATATTAAGTTCTTCTTTAATTTGTAGTGATGTTAGGTCTTTTAAATAGAAGCCTTTGATGATCGCACGCTTCTTTGATATTTCCATATTCACGAAAGCAACAGCCGCAAGAAAACAACCGAGATACTTGTGTAACATTCATTCTTCATATCTATTGATCTTTATGGACATAATGTTGTATGTTACAGCTATTTTTCATCTGCGTTATGTTTCAGGAGGCCACATATTGTATTAACAAATGGAGAAGATAAAAGGCTTCTAGTGTGATTGAGATCGTTCATTTTAAAGGTAACAGTGCCTGGCAGATTCACGATTGAATGGCGGCTGCTTATGGAAGTGATAGTCAGTTGTATGGCACAGTTCTGAGGTGGAAAAGACATTTTAAAACTGGTCACACGTCCCTCTCAGGCAAACAAAGAAGTGGAAGACCATGCTGTCGCGGTGAAGAAAGTGGAGGACTTCATCGAATTATGTCGAAGAACAATCATCCAAACGATTGGGAATGATATAATAGTTTTCAATTCCAGAATATTTGAAAATTTGATTCAAAACTTTTATGATACAGTGTACGTGTCGTAGGTACCTTAAGCATATAGTATTGTCGGAATGACGGAATTCAAATCTTAATTGAAATCAATCCCAAAGAAACCCATAGAACGTACTAAATACCTCCACAATTGAAAGTTCGCTAGACATCTAGGATAACTGCATCCCTTCCCATTTACAACCCACTAATTGACCATTGCGTCTATTTTTGTATTGAAAATGTTGTCTGTAAACACGGTTCAGCTCGTTGATTTTTCATGATTCCGCGTTCGTAAGTTTCCCTCATAATCAAGAGACCCTCAGGATACGATAAAAATGGTGCAAGGATAGATTAAAGAGAGAAGATAAGACGTCGGCAACAGGGAAAGAAAGAAGTAAATCTTATATATATATATATATATATATATATATATATATATATATATATATATATATATATATATATTTATATATATATACACATATATAAATATATATACATATATATATACATATATATAAATATATATACATATATATAAATATATATATATATAAATACATATATATATATAAGTTCCGCAAGAAAGCGTTCGCTCAAATTATGCACAGAGATTTTTATCCGAACGGGCTTGGGGACAGAATTAGCGTCTCGTATCACAGTTACCAAACAAATGTTAAGTTTAAAAACACCCCACCCACAAAGAGCAACCTACCGAATCCCCTTTAACGATCCCCTCTCGGAGGAAAGAGAAAAATTTTACGATCATAAAAATTCTCGCACGAAAAGCCTGCCTTGCCGTATTTCGCACAGATAAAAAGTTAACGCTGGCCCTGAGCAACTAGGGGATTAAGACAGATGCTGAATTGGTAATGTCGTTTATATTTGCGAAAACGCTGAGAAGAAAAACTTTGCTCCGAGCGCCATTCCTATACTGCAGTTTGATATTTCTGTGAGTAATATGAGGAAATTTAAATTAGGCATTAAAGTAAGAAAAAGCATTGAGATTACAACCGCCCGAATGTGGAGATATTTGTTATTAGATGAAAAAATGAATTCCATCAAATCGAGGACCGAAAAAATGTCACAACACCCAAGGTTTAAACCTATGGGGGCAATTAAACTAACTAATCAAATTGCATATTTGAAGGCAGGATACAAAAAAGTGGTTCCTTACCAAAAAGTTAAATACTTTCTCTAGCATTATTTCACACGCAATGTTCAGTTCTGAATCTAGAATTATATTATTAAGATATTTCATGTATTTTTATACATTCAGTTTATTTCTCAAGGAATAACATCATTTCATCTGCAGATCTGATAAATTTACACTCAGTCCACTTTCTTCGCAAAAGCATTCATTTTAGGAGTCGAAATAAATATGTTTGAGTTTAAAAAAATAACAAAATTTTAACTGAATATCCGGAAGCTACAGGTTAAAATTATTGCTGAATACTTTATATACTGAATATTTACTTTATATTACTGAATGTTTTCTGATACTCCTCCGCATGGAATGAAATGGACATATATTGCATTTAGTCGTTTGTTTACTTCATTAATTGCATCTTATATAATAAATCAAAACAAATAAGGAACTTTGCGTGACATAGTTTCACTTAGAGGACCCAGAGAAATAACTTGGATTAGTACTCACTCATTTTTCTTGAGGTACACATTATACTAAGTAGTAAAACTATAGTAAATTGTAACAAAGTAGTAACCACTATATGTCAGTCACCCGACATTACTTTAATAACGAATATTACCAAGAAAACTTGCAGTACAAATATATACATTTACACGTAAACTATTATAAAATATAAATTGTTCCACATAATATTCTACAACAGTAGGACGACCCGTTTTGAATCTAATAAAATGCCCTTTTTTACGAATACATGACACCTATGAATTCAGAATAAATCAATGCTTTTGTTTCTCAAATATGGCGCAAATCGCTTCGCTTTTATTTTAAACGTATCTGATGTTATGTGTGAATAATAAACTGAAGATGGCTCAGTAATATTCTCGCAGAAAATACTCTAAATTTTTAATTTTGACAGAACACTACTTCTAACAAATTACCGTAAATTTACTTTTATACTGTTAGCAAATATAATAACTATCAACAGATTTCAAATATAGTATACTTACAGGGATCATAGCATTTTCATGGCAAAACCACTGGTTATGGACGCCGGTGAAAGTGGGTGATGGAAATAAGATAGGCACTACACAAAAGTAAACAGAATTGATGATTGAAAGCCTGTAGCCACCAACATTTCAATCATAATTTTGTCGAACAATTTTCGAGAAACTTATAGCGAATGCTATCTGAACAATATTTCTTTTTTCAGATCTCTATGTATCAGAGTATTCACAGAAACTAAATGCCGTGGCTTCCTTCGAAGGACGTAAAAAGTTTGAAATGGTGACGCTGTACTTTTTTTGTAACCGTACCATGACCGAAAAGATATTTTCCTCTCCCAAATATATTTCAAAAAGTCTTCCTTGCTCAAAAATATTAATGAGATCGAGAAAACTGGAGAGAAAATTGGTAGTTCCCGGAGGTAGACTCCCTTTGCGAATTCGAACGAAATAAATTATTTCACTTTAGGGACTGATAAACTTGGCATTGAGACAAACGGATGGCCTCTGGCCAGATCCCCCCCCCCCTCTCTCTCCCCCACAACATGAACCCCCTTCTCTCCCCCCCCCTCCATCCTTCCCCACGTGCCCCAGAAAGGAGTCCATTAATTTATGGGGGTAAATAACGCCCAAAAAAATGCTTTATCCAACGTAAAAATCGCTGAATCGGCGAAACCCCGGCAAGTTGCTCTTGTGGAAGGGAGAAAATTGAGAATAAAAACAAACTCTCGACCTTTATATTTTGGGAAACATTTTAAGCCCGGGTTGTCCGACAAAGATTATCGGGATTTGTGGACAGGTGAGTCGATCCCAAAACGGCAGGGTGAAATATTATAGAAATGTTATTTTTCACCTTTCCACCAGTTCTCAGTTACATTAGGGAGAGGCGCACTTCCTGGCGGTGAGATCGCTACAGATGTCAATTCAAAATTCTTCATTTCAATGAGCAAAATTCTTCCACTGTTTATGAAAATGGAATTAAAACTGCACGAAATTCTAAAATCGCACTACAGCACACTTAGATATACATTAAAGCATTCTTATTTGTGCAAGAACTGTCTTTTACGTGACAGAATGTATGCATCAAGTATACGCCTTATCTCTGCCAAATTGTACAATATATAGTTCCACTGTAATATTCTCTGTTTCCAGTCCAGACTTTCCAAAGTTTTCAATTATAATAATTGCAATTTCAACATATGTGAATGGCGTTTCTAGGGCTCTATATCATTCACTGCATAATTAATTCTCTGTGACAATGGCAAGAAAATAATTCAGGATCTGTTGATAAAGATAAACGCATAAAGATCTATGTACCTCCAGGTGTGAAAAATCACAGATACTTCTGCTGGCGTGTTTAATTGGTCTTAAAGATGGCACTTCACTAAGGCGAAGAGAAGGAGTGCTTAAACATGTCGTTTAGAGAGCCCTGCTTCCTTAATTCAACCTTACATGTTGATACAAGAGTAGAGATAATGATCACTTACTCTGGGTCATCAGAAGTCTACAGATTTTACCTTCACAGCACTACCCAGAACTTTTATTTTTAATTCAGATGAGGCAAAGCAGGAAAATACCCTAACACTGAGTTTTAAATACCCAATGACGGAAATACGTCACACAATGAAAGATCAAATTTAAATATAATCAAAAACATTTCCTTCCTCATTGGCTGACAGATCACCAAATATATAGCTTCGAGGAAATGTTTTAAAAATTATATCTAGTTCAATTAGCATTTTATGATATATCGTCCGCGATTCTGCCTCAAAAGAAAAAGCATATTAGGTACTGGTTAGCCCTATCCTAGAAAACTCGTCCATAATATGGGATCCATATGAGGTGGGACGAATTAAAAAGATAGAAAAAGTTCAAAGAAAGGCAGCAAGATATTTACTCGGAAGGTACAAAAGAACAGATAGTGTCACGGGAATGTTGATTATACTGAAATGGGAGAGTTTTAAAAATAGAAGAAAAAGGAGTAGGTTAGGCGCGATGTATAGAATTGTTAAAAAGGACGAAGCGTGGGAAAATTTATGGAAAGAGATAGAAAAACCAAACTATAAGGGAATAACCGTCCACTGTTTTAAAATAAAAATAAGAACGCAAAAAATAAGTTAGAAAAAATACTCCTTTTAAAACAGAACTATTGTTGATTGGAACCAGCTGCCTGGTGGCTGCCTTTGTTTGAACCCGTTCCATCCAATTTTAGGAGTTTTACGACTAAGTGAAAAGCAGCCACAGGGTGTGATAAACTTCATTGATCAGTGATTGTCATACTATTGTACTTGTTAAAATATTGATGTGTACGGCGTGAGAGGTTGAATTGCAAAAGTGAATGATGTGTTAACGGTGCGTGATTTTGAACGGTATATGAAATTGAAGGGTGCGTGTTTATGGACGGAGTGCGGCGATGGACGGAGCGTTGTCGGTATGGTGTGAACCTAGCCCATGGGTGATGGCAAAGTTGCGGTTGGTAATCTTAAAAGTATCATTGTAAATAAGAAGAGCACTTTGTCTCGCATCTGTTTTCTTCTTCTAGCGCATGTATGTATATGCACAGTAAGAGTGACCGTTGACCGGACTTGACCGTTGCCACCAGGACAATTGCTTAGTTACAACGATTTTATTTCTTAAATAAATATAAATAAAAATATACTAAATAAAGCCTCAATAAAGTTTTACAAAACATTTCCAGGTTGACACGGATCTCAGCAATGATTTCGTCCCGTTTATCCGAAATCTATTGTTTGGGACCGAGAGGAGCCACATACGTATACTCATGTGCTTGTAACATTCGATTTCCACGCAGCTACTTTTCGATTACTCTTTCGAAAAAAGGCCTACTTTCTCCTCCCTCGCCGGAGATTATCTCTCTCAGATGCGCGCGCAGCAGAGAGAGGGAGGGAGGGAGGGAGCACCAACACCGAAATCGCATGCTCGCCGAAGTGCGGTCTCTTGCCCCTCCTCCCTACAGCCCCCTCCTTGATAAGATACATCATCGCACTTCTAAGAGTAGGCTTTGGAAACTCCTCTAGAAGAATGCATAGCATAGCCTTAGTCATATTTGGAACAAGGAAGGAAATTTTCCTCCCATTACACACAATCTTTACTCAGACATAATCAGGTACTGTTACCGTTTATCAGGAGTGGGGTGGTCAACAGGTCGATCTAGACCAACCTGTCGAGGGTTCCAGGGGTTCCAGATCGATAGAACACAAATTATTATTTTTCAAATCATATTGTTTTTATTAATATTGAAATTTTTTTATCCCAGCTGACTCCTATGTTATTCCGAATATCAAAGTCGATCAGCCAAAAGTATTATTGTCGATCGCAGCCAAAGACAAATTGGACATTACTGCCATACATGATCCAAGTCCTTTCTCCCTTACCATGAGGTATTGACTATCGAATTTCTCGTACTGCTCAGATGCGTGCGACGAATTGAGAGTCAGGCTGGGCAGTGTTAAGCATGGGGGTACGCCAGGGATGTATACTATCACCCACGATTCTATTATTGTTTGCAGTAGAAATGAAGCACGGAAAATGCAAAAGAGACACGGAAAAATCTTGAAGTAGTAAATATTTGAGGGGAGATTTCATGAAATCATTTTAAGTTGAATTTGCGGACGACCAAGTGTAAGTCAGCCAGTCTGGAAAATGTGATTCTTAGCCTCAATCTCTCAACCCCAGTTATATATTAATTAATAGTTAGAAGTAGAGGTCGCTCAATAAAATACAATGTAATGTGGCGTTCACGCATATAGTCTATAAGGGGGGGGGGGGGGGGGGAAGTTCCTTTCCCTTTACCGTGTGCCGTGTCCCAGTGAGATCTCGAACACAAAAAACCACACAGCTTGGGTGTAGCCAGCAGTACGAGTCATTAGCGGAGGCGACCGACAGCAGAGGTCATCGGCGCCAGGAGGGATAGGTGGAGGATTTTCAGGGAACGGAAGAAGGGCAGAAAGAGACACGGCGTCGGAATCAACTTTCTCTTGACGAACAGCGCGGAGGGGTCACACACAATTTAGCGTCCTATCCGAAGGAGGGCGTGTGCAATTTGAAGTGCTATCCACATGGCATCAAATTAGGGATCGGAAGACCACCAGGAATTGAACCCGGACCTTAGGGTTGGAGTGCTAGTGCAATAGCCACCGCACCGTCATATCTGGCACACATTATACGTAACTTCCAAACCGAATACTAAGTCCGAAGCACTCGCGCGCAGATCATTCGTCCTTCAATTCCCCCGAGCCCCCGCCATTCGATCGCATCGCCCACCCTACGCTCAGTACGTCCTTCCCCCCCCCCGCTTTCCGACCACCTCACCCCCACTCCACCCTCCCCTACCTCTGATCTCGCACCTTCCCTTCCCCAGGGAAGTCGGCGGACAAAAGGGGAACCCAATCTTAATTCCGTCCTCACACGCTATACAACGCTCAATGGACGTGATTGACAAGTGAGAAGCCGTTAGCTCATTCCCGGCACTCCACACGGCTCCCTCCAGCGAACAAAAGAACATCGCTTCGCACACGAATGATCAAACTCCCATTCTCTAACCCCTCTCCATCCTCCCTCCCTCCTCACCCCTTCTCAGCGCCGAAACACACACGTCATCAATCCTCGAAACGTGTGCTCGCATACAAGGGGTTGTAACTACATATATATCACACCACAGGAATCCTTACGATATATTACTTAAGCAAGAATGCCCTCTCTGGATATTTCGGTATTCAAAGAGTTGCCTCTTATTATGACGGGTTGGTTTCTATGCAACCATATGAATGTATTCATTTAGAATTCTCGTAGTGCGTCCGTAATTTAATAAAGTTTCCCACGCAGACAAGAGTTGGGTTCTTAATGTCTTTTTTTCCATTGATGCTCATTACTTCTGCATGAGAACAGTGTTCCCGTGCACGATCGTCGAGTTCTGTCGTTTTCGCTTTCAAAATGAATGCGTGATGTTTACGAGCCGTGACTACATGCAGTCTGTTAAATATAGCGTTAAAATAATTCATGCGCTCAGGAGTAAATAATTCATTTGCCGAAATGTTGTCTCATTGTGGTCAACGCATCGGATTTGAAATTTCTTACACGAAGTGAAGTCAGAATTAACTCTTTATGATTTTCAATTAACATTTCCTAAAATGGAGCATTCCCGTGAAAAGTGTAATTGAAAATAAAGTTCCTCGTTCAATTATGGTCGTGGGAAAAGAACTGGAGTAATTTGAATTTCTTTCGCATACTCCTGACTCAAAAAATACTGAGTCCGGGTCTACCTACCCGACTATAGCGCGATACAGACTCAAGTCGCGAAATAATTTAGTGTATTAGCCGGGCGATCGGTTGTGGATGGGAATAGTCATTAGTTATTTAGAATGACGTCCATTCTTCGTAAAGATGACATTGAAATGCAACGCTATACTACGGAGTGTCCGTAACAGGTCTCCCACAAGTATAGACCGTCAATTTTCCGGAGAAGGGAGCAGCGTATTTGTGAGGGAGGTCAACACGCCGGTGAGTACTGCGACAGTAATTTATTTGCGGTAAAAATTACTCCAGTGGTTGCAGAACTCCAATTTGTTGGACCATGGGAAACCATCAGCTTACTACCGCCAGGAGAAGTAGTTAAACCACTTATTTTCAATTGACCTCTTTTGCATAATGCTTGAAAACAAAACCAACATGAAAAATCCACATTTTAGGCTTAGCCCTAAAGCATCAGGGCACTCTCCCGTCTCCTCGCTGTCTTTATTAAAGCGATGATTCATAAACATTTCGTGCGTGCATCCCCTGAATGCCGATTGTGACAAGTGGAGGTGACCGTCAGTTGAATCGTGACAGTTCAGTGCCAGAAAGGAATAAGATACGTGCTATTAGAGCAATAGGATGTTCCTTCTTCGATTAAAAAGGTTTTATCTTTTATTATTAAACGAACAATTAAAATGCCAAATCAACTGGGCAAAAGGGTCGCGATAGTGAAGCCTAGAGCCGCTACTTTCGATAGGAAATAATATACCGACCATGATCAAAGAAATGAGAAAGAAGTCACGCGCACATACACACACCCCTTAAACAGCAGGTTATTTACTTTCCAATTTTCCAAGGAAGTATTTTTCATCCAATCGATCTCAAACATACCCCTGCAAGGAATGGACTCTCATCATGACTTGAACAAGCCTACTACAAAGTTGCCAAAGCTTCAGAGAGGTTTTTTTTGGGAAATATCGTAAGGTTAGCAGACTAATAATTATAATGGGTCATTCATTAGATCTTCTACAAAATGATAGCATGATGAAATAAATTCCAAATATAATTTGTTTAAAGTTTTCAAGCGTTCTGCACTGAAGTTAAATCTTGAGGCGCTGAAATTACTGGTTGATCAGAAACGTGTTCGATATATTAACTATTCACACGTATTATTTCAGCCGTAGTGGCTTTCATTCTAACTCTGGAGAAGTTTCGTGTCTCTTACTCTCTCGTGAAAGGAAATAGCCGAATAGGAAGCTTTTATGAGCCTTGAAAATGGTTGTGGTAATGTATGACATTGTTCCGGTCGATAGTCATTTATCTTCATCTATCTATCTTTTACACGAATTGACGGTTATAGAAGTGACGCGTGTCTTTGGATCGTTTCAAAGTGCTTCTTAGAGCGAGAAATCATGAATAAAGCGTATTTTATTGGCTCAGAACGAGGTCCTCCAGAGTTGATGTCGTTTCCCTGAACGCCCGAATTGGAACCCATTCATATTAGCGGTTGACATAATAGAGATTTAAAGCTCAAAATTCCAATAGCTGACTTTTTACTCGGGTAATTTCGTGAGTTGCATCTATTGCAGACATTTAAGGATCGAAAATATATAAATAGGAAGTGTAATGCAAAAGGGATAAAGGAATAACTTTTGACGGCGTTTGTTAGCGATGACGAAGACACAGTAGAATTAGTAGACTCTCAACAAGATCGCATATTATACAAATATGATTTACTACTGAAATTGCTTGTTTTAGCCCATGGTTATTGTATCTTTTTGGTCGTGTTTCTTATATTTCAATGTAGAAAGGATGCAGAGTATTTAACGGCAAAATAACTGGTTCTAGGGATAATCCTACGTATGTAGGAAACTAAAATCTTCAATTAAAAACTCATTATTGAAATATTTCAACAAAATATTAAAGGTTTCTGTAGGCATAAAAAGACTCAATATCACGTACAACATTCTTAAAAAAATTAATTGTAATTTCAGTTAAGTTTTCAAGCTCAGTATTCAATTACTTCTTGAAATTTCATATTTCTCCGAGATTTACCAGAATGCTCTAACTTATGACCTGCCCAGCTCGGCATTAATTCTCCAGAATTCACCTGGAATTGCCGTCAATTTTTGCCCGTAGTTAATTTCATGCTGGATGTCTCCATCGACTACCTTGTATGCGGGACAAATATAAACGCAATAAATGAGACCGGCGCTTTGGGAAAATATATTTCAAAGGACAACGCACCTGCCGTCCATTACTTAAAGGATTCATAATTCAAAAGTGAAATGCTGGATGCCGTGATTGAATGTACTCCCGCGAGAACATAAAATAAAATGAAACTAAGAAATATTGTAGTACTCAACCTTTAATGGGCTCGCTCGAAGGACATTTTCCTGTACACCCGGTATGGCTTCCTGATTTGGATTAAGAATGTAAAGAAAAATAATGTTCTAATATTTTTCTTCAACTAATAAAATTACAAGGCGTGTAGTGAATAGTCAACAACTCAAAGAGCACACCGTAACGGCATAGATATTACTACTGGTGCATCCGCACCCATTGGGGAAGAATTACGCACATGACCTGATTATCACAACCTAGACCCGCTGGGATCGTGCCAATCACATGCAAACAGCCACCTAGGAGTGTCCTTAAAGGCACAAAGAGGTGAATAGATATAGGTATACGCTAAGCATGCGTCATCGGAAGGTTCTGAACGCCAGCCTTTTTGCGGCTCGGGATAACAGCAGCAGGTACAAGTAGTGTTTTGCCCTCCGAAAAAGAATCTATGACAATATTCCTGCGCATGAGTACCCAATGTGTCCGGAAATAATGTAAATTAACAAGGAGTTACTACTGAAATATCTTATCACATAGGTTTAATTTTGCTAATTTCAGTTTAATAAATAAATAATTGAATATTTCATTACACATTTTCGATTATGAAGTGTCAGACAGTCACGAATATCAGGCGCATAAAATGACCCAGGCATCTAAATAATGACATTCTTGAAAACCAGAGACGCAATACTCGCTACTGAGTACTTACTCAGCGTTCATGGATGTGGTGAACCAATAGGCATTAAGGCTAATATCATTTCTTCATTATTACGCCAAAAAATCCTAAAAATATCATCAAAAAATGTCAATCACAGTCGATATTTGAACCCCTGATAATTTGATATGTTCATGGCCAAAAATTCACAAGCAATAGTTGGATAAAGAGTATTCGAAATGAGAAAAATTTCAATAATTGAAATAAAATACGGTATAAAACGTAAAAAAAAATTCGTTCCATATGATGCGAAACTCTTAAAATGAGGAGGAATTTAGCGACTGAATGTACATCTACATCTACATCTACATAATACCCCGCAAGCCGCCGCAAGGGCGTGTGGCGGGGGGTGTTAGGTCACCAACCGTAAAAACGAAAAATACCACATGCAAAAAACAACACGGAAAATTACACCCCAGCAGCGCACACACTCATGCAAAACTCCCTCCATCCAATACTCATGCAAACACATGCACGTACAATGCACAATTACTGGCTCCGAATGCCGGTTACTGCCAAAAGAAGCCTAAACCATTTTAAAGCCCTCGTCTGGGTCTCCTTGCGATGAAAATAATCATGAGATTATCTTCTTAATATGGTAAATATGTCAAATACCAATCGCACAAAACCTTGGCGAATATTTATACCAATTAATTTGCAATCTGGCAGGTTAATAATAAATTATAAATTTCTTTATGAGATGCTAAGATAAACATCTTAGTTATTGTTGACACAGAAAGAAGCAGAATACCTAATACTGTAACAGAAAACGATGAATTAGTTCACGAACCCCTTTCCGAATGCCACTATGTGACCGAAACATGTGAGCAGTGCTTCCAAGTAGGAAGCGTCAGACAAGCTAAGGCAAGTGCATGGACTGTCAGATATCATCCTTCACCTCTTTCCTCCCTTTGCATGCCTTCTCCAAAGGTCGGGAAAACTGAAGCAACAAACCAGCTGTAAGTTGACGACAGTAATTCCAAATACTTTTCAAAAAATAACTAAAACGATTAGCAATGCCAATCAGTTTCATCAAATGGCGTACACATACGAAGTTTCCTTGTCTGTTATGAAGATTCCCCTATCATCCCTCGCATCTCTCTGTGGAGGGGGGCCCCCCCGCTACCTGCAGCGTCGGGTCACATTCCCTACCTGTGCCCTTGGGGAGGATGCTGTTGTATGTTGAATGTCATTGTGGTGGTGAAATTTCGCTTTATTACTTTTCAAATTCTAGCTTGCACGTTATTGGATGAATTTCTCAATGCATCCTGAAGTGCAATTATTTGTTAGATGATAGTAAATGTATTTGCATGCGTTTAAAATGAAAGGATTTTTGCATAAATGTATACGCCACTGTGGGTATAGGTTTGCATGTGTGTGTTGATTTTGAATGTGGTTTTGTTCCCTTTTACGGTGGGTGACCCAACACCCCCCGCCACACGCCCTTGCGGCGGCTTGCAGGGTGTTATTTAGATGTAGATGTGTCTCAGTGGAACGGAACTCCCTGACACGAATTAAGGAAATGGATAGACGTAGAAAATGAAAGTTTTGACGAATCGCATGTGCCGATCCTGCTCTCGCAACCGGCAGTTGTTATTACGTGGGGATGGTCAGTCACGATTCGAAAGTACGCTTGAGAAGGATGTGGAGAGGGAGGGGGAGGGTGTCTTCCCATCGAGGTGGGAGGGGGGAGGTTGCTGAAAGACGGCGTCGCCTGATTAGTCGGGTGCGGGCGACGGCAAATAGGATTAAGCGGAGAGGACGCGGCGGCGGAGGGGAGGGCGAAGAGAAGCCACCCAAAGGCTGGATGCTGCGTAAAAAAAATAAAGGGAGGCCGAGAGAGAGGAAGAGAGGGGGGAGAGGGGTTGTTTCTAGTGCATTTGCGCTCCAAGTGGCAGCGGCGGTTGTCGCTTTCGCCGGACAGTTAAAAAAACAGTTGGGAGGGTCAGGCCTGTAAGGTTACCCGAATGAAGGCTAACAAAAGGACCGCGCGAAGGAAATCGAGTGACGTTCTTACTGAAGCGAATTTTTGTGCGAATGTAAATACTACTTTAGCGGAATAAAAAAAATAATTAGAGTCACACCACAGGGTATGTGAAGAATAAAAATTGAAAAAGAAAGAGCGATGTGAATAAATGAAATTTGGATAAACCAGAAAATTTTTATTTTAATAAATACCTGCCGACAATCACGATACTGGAGTTAAAGCACAGGACTACAAAGTATTAATGTAATTATTATGAACACGATATAGTGAAATGTTTGGTTACGATATATATTTTTATGGGTATTATAAATGATAATTTATAAATTCCAATAAACTGCGGTAGAAGTGCCGCAACAGTAACTTTTAACGGAGTCATCCGCTAATAATATACATTTCAGAGCGACAACGTCAGAGTGTAAAAATCAGATATTAAGATGATGCCTCGACAGCTTAACTGGTAAAAGAAATCGGCCGGACATCGAGGAATCCGGGTTCGGATCCCGGTCGGGGTGAATAATTTTTACACTCTGATATTTTTGTATAATTTGTAAATATTCAATTTTCGAAATATGTACTTTTACATTTTTCTTGCATTTTGATGTCAAACTACTGCGTGTAAATATGCGAAGAGGCCAAATTTTCGGTTAACAATGCAATTTAGTAACTGTTAAATCAATTGAAACCTTGAATAGATCAAATAAATAACCATACACATGGACCAATTTAATCTTTGCTAAAATAAACAGTCAAAACGCAATTATGCGAGGGTCCACTACAAAATACAATGACACCACGGAAATTTTTTCCGTTAACCAATCATTTAAATGGGATATTTTAACTCGACTACTGCAATCAGAGAATTAACGAACGGTTTCCTTTGAAAACGGATGTGAACTAATGTCAAGCGCAGGATCCAAAAAAGGACGTCTGTGAAAACCAAAATTCTTTCAAGAATAAAATAGATGACGGTAAAAAGGCATATAAGACAGCAGCAGATGTATAAACGAAGGGAATATGAACTCATTACAAAGGTATAAAAGCTAAATGAATCGGACATGACCTCCTTCACCAACCCGAAAGTCATTTTTTTGATTGATTTCAAATCAGCGGATACTTCACTTTAATTCGATACACAAATATTTATATTATACAAAACGCCTTTATTCTATTAAGTTATCCATTATTCATTTATATTGCGTTTGCATACTCAAGTGGTCAACTGCTGCTTGAGAAGGGAGCAAGTTAGCGCTGAAAGGGCGAACAATCATGAAACTGAGATTCCCATTTTATCAAATAAACATCATTGGATATTCATGGAAGCATAGTTACTAAACTTAAATGTGTTATGCTTAGTATACATTATGGTAAACATACCCTTTGAGCGGAAATAATTGGAATACAAGCGCTTTTGTCCAAGGGTTCATTGCAGCAAAAGCAGAATGCACCCTAATTACACCCTGCGACACGCTAATTTCGCGATCTAGACGAGGAGGAGAGATTAGTACGAGTATAATCGCGTGTGTACGGATATTTCATTTACTGTACAAAACATTTGTAGACCCAATTTTGAAATTTTGAATGAGGTTTTGGATAGACGAGCAAATAGAGACGAATACAGACCCTTGGCCACGCACAGACATACCCTTGGTGGAGAAAAATCACTCCACGGTGGGTTTCGAACCCGCGACCTCGCGATAAGCGCCAGCGAAACAAAACACACGACTGTCGCCATCCGCAACTCTTTCGCCCCGCCCACCCACGCACACCCCCAACACAGCCAACCGCTGTTTCATTTCCCTTCGCGTGATTTTTCCTCCCTTTTTCTCCTCTTCCCAGCACGCCACCCCGTATTTATAGACGACCGGGGCAAGGTCTGGGCAAACGCGTGAATCGATCCCCCCTCCCCCCGGAGTCATGAGCGCCCCTCTCCCTAAACCCCTTACAACAGAGTACTCCCACTTCACTCACACAATGCCCGGAGGCCGGCGCGGATGTGTAACAGAGTAGAGGTGAATACAATTAGCAGGGCGGGTTGATATGGGGCCCGAGGCAGACTTACTGCCTGTGCAGAGTTAGGCCTTGTGGAGCACATCCCAGGGTGCCAGACGCATTGCAAATAATTAGGGATACAAAGCTGCATTGAGGAAAAGGCGGAAGAGGGCATCGTCAAAATAAACGAGCAGCGAACGATGATAAAGATCCCCGCCCGAAAAAGGAAGACGATGTTCAGGTAAAATACATTCTTCCAAAGCGTTTTCACGAACGACGTTGATACCGCGTATCTTCAAGAAACAATACATGCTAAACCCATGGCAAAAATAACAGCGGACGAACAAGGAATTGTCAAATTTCTCAATGAGATTTTCTTACTGAATCCTAAGGTGTAATTATTTGTTATATGATAGTATATGTACTTGCATATTTGTAATTAGAAAGGATTTTTGCATGAATGTATACGCCACTTTGAGAATGTGTTTTCCATTAATGTGTTGGTTTTGAATGTGGTTTTGTTCCCTTATGAGGGTAGTGACCTAACACACCCCGCCAAACGTCCTTGCGGTGGGTCGCGGGGTATAATGTAGATGTAAAATAATCAAAAGACGTACCCCAATGAATATTCAATTAGAATAACATTTCAACTGAAGAGGTAGCATCATTTGCGACAGAATATGAAAGGCGAAGACATGTATTAAAGCAGTTTGAGCAAAGGACTTTATCAGGAGCATTACTCGAGTCAAAAATGATATCATGGGGATTGTAGGGAAGGGTTCCTAAGGACCATCCGTGAAGAAGTGACGGACGAGATTAAAGTCTTTGCTCCCAGTCATTTATGAAAATGCAATGAATAGGCCGGGTTACCTACGAAAAAGCCCTGCCAAAGTGTCTGTTAATAGGGATGCATCTGAAAGACAATGCATAAGATGAGTAGGAAACCATTTAGACACACTCTAAAGAATTCTAATGAATGCTGTGATAGAATCGTAATAGGGGGGAACTAGAGGAGAAGGTTACGAATGAAAGAGTTTAAGAATTTAATGATGTAAGACGTGTCAGTGACGCACGAAGACGGGATAATGAATTGGTCAGGTAACGTGACAAAATGGTGGGCTATTCAAAATTAAACCAATCGCATGATATATAACAAATATGAATTATCTATGATGGTTACAAGTGTGCAATCAGCCCCTTTTGTACACCCTAGAGGAGTCTTTCACGATCCTGTGCAATAAATAAATAAAATAAAAAACAAGTGTGAATAGCGACCAGATATGCGATCAGAGAGATTCAGCAAAGCGAAAATTCGTTCCATTGGTAAAAATCATGTCACAACCCAATTATGATATAAAATTAAAATTGCATCCTCCAAAGATATTATTTTCCTAAACAATTCGCACTCTTTTGTTATAGCTTATCATTTATTAAGCCGCATATGCTTCTTTAAATATTCACGAATGTGGGATCGGTGTATGTGTCCCAGATGTAAATTGAAAAAGTAAAGATATGGGAAATCGAATGCAGAAAATAGACTGTTTATTCCATCAACGGAAAATTACATGTATCACTGCTTTGTACTCTCGTGCAATAGTTGAGCGATTCTCCGAGCTATACAAGATATAAAATCCATTGAATGATATTGATTACCTTCCAAAACCGCGGCCAAGTTGAATTGAAATGTAATGTAATGCAACGCGTCTAATCAACAACAATGAGTGCAAAGGTTTTATAATATGGTTGAATAAACACAACGTACCCATTGTCACATGATTTACTGTCAAATTATATAATTATATATATATATATATATATATATATATATATATATATATATATATATAACGATTGTACGGAAAAACTCATACGAGCGGCACAATAATGGGCTGACACAATATAACACAAATAGAAAAGAATAGACACATTTAAAAGAACACTCACACGGTATACTATATTGTTCGAGCTTTCGGCCCTCTCAGAGGCCTTCTTCAAGAGAGACTCTCTTGAAGAAGTGTCTCTCTTGAAGAAGGCCTCTGAGAGGGCCGAAAGCTCGAACAATTTACCGTGTGAGTGTTCTTTTAAATGTGTCTATTCTTTTCTATTTGTGTTATATTGTGTCAGCCCATTATATATATATATATATATATATATATATATATATATATATATATATATATATATATATATATATATATATATATATATATATATATATATACAGGTATATATTGTTTTTATTCGCTATGGCTATCTTGGCGTAGATCATTATTAACATCCATGAGACTTTCACATAAGTGTTCACCCACCAAAGGAGAATTAGACGAAACACAAGAGGAAAGGACAGTAGGTTAGCAATCATACAACGCCATAAAGGATAGGAACAGTGCGTTTCGTGGCGTGCATAGCCAGAAGAAAGAGAGGAGCCACATTGGCCAAATACACGTTCAAACATGAAATCCCGCCATACGGCGAACAAATATTCATTCAACTGGAAACAGATATAAAGAGAAGGGATAGAAAGGGCAAACACAGGAGAGGTGGGGAAAGCGGAATCTAGCAGCTCCCTAACGCCATCTCTTGGCCAAAGAATCGGGGCACTTGGTTGTATAAAAACCGCAGATCTCAGTTTAAATTACATTTCCTCGAATGCTCAATTAGGTTAGAGCATCGGCCCGGCAAGTGGAAAGATCCGGAGTTCAAGTCCCGATCAAGGAAATATTTTTGGTCTTGTGATCTACTCGATTCCGTCTTCCCCACCTCACCCAAGGAAAAGACAATTTGGAACGGAATGAAGGGAAATGGAGCTGAGGATACGAGGAGTAGGGAGAAGAGTGTAAAGGGAAATGTGTTTACGTTGAAATGCTTCCAGATCCCAGGGTTTCCCGTGACAGTTTACGGCGGGGGGGGGCGTGCAAAATTCCGCCTCTGATCGAAAGGCCGCTTATAAGGACAACCTCCAAACGATACACTCTCACGTCGACCGTCAATCGCCCCCTCCCCCTTACTCCAACATTCGCAAAACTCAGCTTTTATCTTTGGCGAGGTCTGTCGCCTCCCCCCCGCCCTTTCCCCCCCCCCCCAATCCCCGCGCGATCCTCAATCGCATTACCACTTTATGCCGCACTTGGGAGTCTTCATCCATCATCGCGGTACGCGTAGCGCAACCGCTCCCATTCAGTGAAACACGCTTCAAGGGGGAAGGGGTTACCCTTGGGAGGGGAATCCTTCGGCGGGGAACGGGAGCGACGTTTGACGGGACACGCACTCATCCTTCCCCCGTCCCCCTCCCAGCCCGTATTTGGGCATTACATCTTCTTCACTTTGAATTAGATCGCGGTTGAAGTTATGGCATTCGTTCTTAATCCATTCTTTATTGAAGACAAAGGGGTGGAAAGAAGATACAGTTAATCTCAATCTCGCCCCAGTAAAAAAGCTTTCCGTTACAAAATTAACCCAAATGATTTTTCATGCGCAGTTTTACCACTTTGCCGAGGAACATAGTACAAAATTAATAGGTTTCTGACTCCTTTGGTATATGTTTTTAATTAGTAGCGGCGACTCGGACAATTTCCTTAACCAGAAAATCAACTAAGGCTTCATTATTCTCAATGAAGTTCCGTTTAAGGCACAGGATTATAATAAATTTAGCCATTATTATTGGGGAATACACATTGTAGCCATTTTGGTCATTCCCAATTCCCCGCTAGGGCTCAGTGAGTCTCACTCAGGAGCCAGAGTCATCTGCATTCCACCTCGGCAATTATAATTTATAATTGTAATAAGCGAAACATAGATGACTCTGCTCGGGGCACTGCCTCTCACCTCAGACTCCAACTTCTCACGCAACGCCCCTCCCTCCTCCAATGCCGATCGCTTCGCCTCTCTGACGAATAAATACCCTCCCCCCCTCTCCCTCCTCCGCTGGTGATTACCCCCGCGCGTTCTCTCAGTCTTCTTTTTTCTTCCAGGGTAATGTATTCCCGCGGCTCCCTGCGCGAGACGCAATGCGATCGTAACAGCAGCCCCAGAGTTGGCGCCCGGACACACTCTCTCTCTTGACCCCCCCGACCCCGCCCCCATTGGCCGCAAACTAACACTACTTCGCCACTGTCACCGGAGCTGGGGTATGCGACCGAGAAAGCACATACAACTTTACACCGATATACGCCCTCGTGCATTCCCTTGTCTCTTCTAACAAAACGCAATCTGACCACTGGCACTACAATAATCTCTTTTTCAATTTCGTATGCTACCTTCCTCCCTTCAATCAGTCCAATATCATTGTGCTACTCCTGCCCTTCTTCGTTTGCCTAACATTCTCCCCTCTATGACAGTCTTCAGAACCAAAGGATTTCTCCCAGCAATCCCCCTTCCTCCCCTTCCACCATTACCAGCACTTCCTCATTTGTTTTCCTTTCTGTCCACTTAACCTCCTTTCTTCTCCACACCCACATTTCAAAAGCCTCTAATCTACGTCCACCCCCTCGTCTCAATGGCCACGTTTCCGCGCCGTACAAAACCATGCTTCATGTTAGTGTTTTGACGGGCCGTTTCTTAACCTCCTTAATCAAGTCTCCGCCATCAATTCCCTCCTCCTTGTGAAAGCTTCTCCACCTAATGCAATCCTTTGACTAACTTCCTTCGACCATTTTGATTCAAAACACCTCCGAGAGAAATTTTAACTGCTCTAGTTTTTACCTGCTAGTTTAATGTTTAACTTGCTTTTACTCTTTCTCAAAAACCGCAAACCCCTTGTTTTGTCTACTTTCATTACCATCTCAAATCTATAGCAATGACTTTCCGAAGCGGACAGCAATGATTGGAATCCCTTTGTTGGCTGGCAAACAAAAGTTCAGTCATCCGCAAACCAAACTGATTTTATCTCCAGAATTTCCCTTGCTTCTTCTGCCATTTTCCCCACATATACTGTATGTTGAAAAGCGATATCATGTTATGTTTATTGTAATAAAATATTTTGCAATAGTTCATACTGGCAATAGTTGTTTTTTTAGGAAGATTCATCAAAAATTTACGCACCATCACATCAGGGCACAATCAAAACGTACGTCGAGAGATATAGCGATGACGCCGCGCACACTAAACCTCAACGCACCAAGGAACCGCGTAATGCATGAATGTGGGCAAAAAACAGACCTTTTGTGAAATGAGGAAGCATCCAATTGCAAGCAAGTGTTTCTGCAGCTTCTTAAAAGGAGACATTTTTTCATGTGCTCGCACCATGGAGGGAAGTGGATCCGATTCGTCGAAAACAGTTCCATTTCGTTCCGAAATCATGATTAGGTCCACGCAAATGTTTCGGTTGGGGGCGGTGCCTTTTATTAAATCTTGCATACGACTGAGAGGAATCGACCTTCGGATTCGAGGGTGAAATTGTGTCGTTTCGATTCCGTGGGAGAGAGGGCTTTCAAGGTCAAAGAGCCGCAATTTCCTGAATGTGATCGGGAAAGCCCAAGTGCCGAAGTCAATAAGAGGATTGCTGTTTATACTTTGAGCGTTGACAACAATACGTTGTTTAAGGGCCATCTGACGTTTCCATCTAAAAGTTTGACCCTTTTAGCGCTAACTTCCTTCAGGACATTTTTTCGTTTGATCACAACTTGTGTTTTTACAGTGACTTGAAAATTTTGTCTCAGCAAAAAAATGGAGTTTACTCGTGAACACTTTCCTACGATGATTTTTTACGACTTTCGACGTGGATTATCAAGACAGGAGTGCATCGATCAACTTACTTTCACCTTTGGCGATGAAGCCCTAATGTTTGCCACTGTGACACGATGGTATAACGGATTCCATCATGGCTTCCGAAAGTCGTGAAGGTCGTCCAAAATCAGTTTTGTGCCAGAAAATATTCATGTGCAAGAACTAGTAAAAAGATCGTCATGTGACTTATCGTGAGATTGAGGCATCCTTGGGGATTAGTATGACGAGCATCAATTACATATTACATGAATATTTAGCCGTGAAAAAAATAATTTCGCGTTGGATTGCGCATGGCTAGACAAAAGCTCAAAAAGATGACAGTGCCAATTGGTGGAAAGAAAATGTCAAAGAAATGCAATCGCGGTTCATCAAAAGCTGTGTATAACATCGACACAGGTGACGAATCTTGGATCTATACGTGTTTTGGAGGTATCTAAATCGGAATTGAAAAAGTGTTTCAAAAATTGGTTTGAGCGAATTCCAAAGGGTATTGATTATCACGGAGAATACTTCGTCAAATAATAAAGCCATTTTCAACAATCAATTACTGTAGTTTCATTATTAGGCTGAAAATATGAATAGCAGCCCTCGTATACATAAAAGACACCATGTCCGTCCCTTAGGCCTCCTTCTCTTATATTTACTTAAATAATTCACAACGAATGTTAAACTTAACATCAACTTTGGAATATTGAGTTTTGACCCAGGACTCGGTGAAGAGGTTATCAGGGCAACGGTTCCAAAAATGGGGAACTAGACGGTCTACTCATCGTTAGAAGACTGGACAGTCGCGGTAACTTGAATCTTTATTCATCAACAACGAACGTCTTATCTGGATCAGCAATAGATACATTATTGATCACGCCAATGGAACATCATTCAAACTAAAGAATGCGAGCAGTATCAATTAGACATTTCCTTTGTAGGACTCTTATTCAGTTAAAACGCGTGCCGTACATGCATGACCAAGGACAGTCGATTGCTCTACTCAATGACTGAATCTAGCCCGGTGATTTGAATTACTATTATGTACCCTCTCCCCAGTATACTGCCTTCAAATAAAGGTCCTTATTATGTCTATCCTTAAAGGTTTGAATAATGAAAGTTTAACTATTTGCGGATGTTTTTCTACCAATTATAATTTAGAAACGTTATTTAATTATTCAATTTCAAATCAGAAGACGAAGTCACAAGGAAATATTAATCGCACGACACATTTTCCGAACCAAATGTACGAGTAATGTCATAATACAGCTAGAAGCGAAGTTCATTACTCCTGCAAAATGTATTTTTTGAATTAAGGAACTTCCAGTTTTTATTTTTTGAAAAATCAACGGCTACGGTTTACCGATTGCACTTGAAGGTAATTCGCATCTCAGAAAACGACCAAAATACCATTCTAGACTAAACAGCAATAAGAAAAGCGAAAGCAGTCCTCGCATGCCTCTAGCCTCGCTCTACCATTCTCGTAAAATTGACACTTTAAACTACCAAATAAAAATAGCCAAAACATCCTGGGACAGCAGAACTCATGGACATTTTTTTAAACAGAGAATTCGACGCTCATACGGATCGCAACAGGTATTCTTCTATTACACATACATTATTGGCAAGAAATAGCTAGAAATAATGACTTCTACGGCCTCTCAATTAAATAAGAACGGGGAAAGAAAACTGAAATGGCCGTAATAATTATTACGGCCATTATTACATACATTATTAGAAAAATATAAATAGAACCAAATTGAATTTTTCCTTGTAATGACAGCCATAGATAAAAAAATTCGAAGTTGATGAAGAGTTCATATGTGTACCTTGAAAGTTATTAAAAACCGAGATAAGAAGAATTGGCTCAAGGAGCGATCCTATTGGCTCTTAAGTGGATTCGGTTTGGAGGTCAGGGAGGAAACTGATTGCGGGTAGGGATGCAAATTCATACCTTTGAATCCCTGCTAGAGGATGGATCCACCCTAAGGACCAAATTCCATACGAGGAACACTCGACAATCTTCGGAATGTGTTTCGATCCGATCATTGGATTCCATTCCTCAGACCGAATCAGTTGCGAACCGGTCAGAGCCATTGGTTCAGGTTCTATTGCCAACCCCAAACCAGCACTTATTACAAGTACGTCGACTAGTAATCAGAGGTAATTGCTATTTTCGCTACCAACGGATTCATTTAATGTATACGACGATCTTCTGCGATTTTTCTAGTATTAGTCTATCTTGTCAGACAGTTTCGCCAATATTCCGACCAGTTTTTTTCTCTAGTCACAAATCGCCTCACCGGAGAAGTTGGCCGGACTCCCTCCGTAACTGTCGTCAAACAGGAATAATCCAACGTGGAAGCACCTCTGGAAAACCATCCTCATCATATCCACTCCGCCAAAGCATCCACTCCATCCAGCACCATTAAATATAAATCCCTTTTCGTTCGCGTGTCTATTTCGGCGATCATCTCCCAATGCAACCATGAGACTTATCTAGAAATTCTTCGGTTCTAGAGCTGCTATTTCCCATCGATGATAGTGAAAATAAGTATTGAAGATTCCCATAACTACTATTACAATTATCAAAGTAAATAAGAAAATTGCATTACGTGGAACTTATATAGGATACAGGTATATAAAATGTACGTTGGTCTACCCGTTAAGGTAAGATTTGGATGGACAGAGCGCTGAACCTCAAAGTCCCACCTATCGCGACCCTAACAACATAACATCCTACACTGTAATTATACATTCCTAAACTTCATATGCTTTCCTCCAAAACGGCCAACTCTTTCTGACTCGCCACACATTAATATGCTTCCCTCTCTATCAATAATGCCTTTAACATTCCATTGCCTCTCAATATTCCCTCCAACCATTTTCACTGACTTATCTGAAATTCAACCAACAGCACCCCAATTTGCATAGAAACTGCAAGACGAGGTAATTGAGCGATTCTGCGGATACTATTCAAGATTTACGGTTATTTTTCTAAAAATACTTAATGTATATGTATAATTTGGCGAGACCCAGCACTACCGTAATTTTCCCCATCTCTAGTCAGATCTCCCATAAAACACCACAACCACTGAATGGTTCCACGGCTAGTCTCTTTTAACAACATCCTATGACTGCAACTCGGGGGTTTTTACCCCCACCAGCGAGACAACGTCGAATGCCACCGATGCGTGCCAATTCAACCGCGATTGTCGCGAGCCGACGCGATCACAGCGCCAAAAAGGAGAGGGCCCTGGGCGTCTTCCCCCGCACCCCCTCCGCCCCTCATACACCCCACCCACCCTCCCAAACCCCCGTCAACCCCTTCCCCCCTCGGCTGCCAAAAACGCCTCCCAGCCCCGCCGTATCTCCAGTCCACAACTCCACTTCCGTCCGTCCCACCAGATGACCCCGTTTCTCGTTATTACCACCACTTAACGCGGAATACACCCCCACCCACGGTACCCGAGAGAGAAATATAGTATATATCCAGAGGGGCCGAAGAAAAAAAAATTAAGCACCCCCCAAGGGACCACATCGCCCTCCCACCCCATCTAGCAGCCCACTCTCGCGTTGTCCGCCGGGACGTCTTAACTGCGTGAACGGGCTCGATTGGATGGCGGTCCAAGGGAAACGGCGACAGAGGGATTGGGGGTGGATGGCATTTCGGGTGGAACTCGATGACCCGGACGCACCGATGCGCCCTCCCGAAGTTCTTTCCTTTACGACCCGGAGACCCGATGACATCCATCGGCTGTCGCAACACGAGAGCTCATTTTGGGCGCTGCGAAAAATCGATGTGCGAACGCTTCCAGTCAATTGAAGTTTGGCGTGCATTAGTGTATCAACTATCAAGAAGGCGCGTTTTCGTTAAAAGAAACTACCAGAAACTACCTCTTGTTGGATAACCATCATGAAGCATTGCGTGTAAGTGTATTCTAGTACTTGTTAGTAACCTGCAAAGCTACCACTAGGATGTATGGCAGGAGGTGAATACACACCAGACTATTTTGACCCGAATATAGATATATATGCATAATTATATACATTTATAAACATCGTATACACAGGGTGCGTGCTTGAATCTGGATATATTTCAGTTTAAATTTTCCACCATATCGACTGGCGTTCTTGAAAGCTATAGGCATCTAGTAAACAGTCATAACCTCAAAATGGCCGAGATTTTACGTACAAGGGAGGAGGAGTACAATCGAAGAGCCGCTATTATCGAAAGTGTTCGCACCGGCCGTCATATTTCGAAATAGTTCGATTCTTCTTCTGGTACCCCAGATCAACTGTTTACGATACTGTGGCTGAGTATAATGCTTCGGAGAAGTCTCGGGAAGATTTCGCCATCCCAGCGAGGAAATCTCATTCGAGAAAACGCGTGCTTTTCCGGATTTAAGCGCCGCTCCCTGTACATATATAAACACAGATGTAGATTTTTAAAATAACGTCTTCATTTCAACAGCTGCCACCCATCTCATACAAAACGCTCCATCCCCTTCTCACTCTCAGTCCGCGGTTTCCATCTCTGCAACAACAAACCTTCCCAACATAAATACATGGACCAGCTACATGACTCTCTCAGAATATGTGGGTACCTTTAAAAGCTACTGAACAGTAAAATTTTCAAACCGTCAACCCAATACACTCCCCTCCCCAAACCAAACCGCCCAAAATGCCCTTATTTTATCACCACTTGCTTCCCCGGAACACACAAAGTTTAACATTTAATCCGTGAGCTTCCCCCAATTATTAATAACAGTCATTCCACATCATGTTTGTTCCCACATTGTCCCTTTGTTTCCTTTAAACGCCCGTCGAACTTGCGAGACATCTTCAAGTCGACAAAACCAACTGCGAGCACCCTCTTCCCCGCCCCTGTCCGCACCCTGCAACCGCCCACGCTGCAAATGCTGTCATCTTCTAAGACCATCCCCCTCACTCAGTACCAACTCCCAACCACTCGCCACCTGTACCTCAAAAAACCTTATATATCGCCTCTCCTGTAACTTCTGCCCTGCCTTGTACGTGGGCGAATGCACGACCACCCTCTCCATCCGCATGATTAACCACCGCTATTCCACCAATTTTCCCACGTTCCTTAATTATCCCATCCCTACTCACACTGCTTCTCACAGTCAATCTTTTGATGACTGTTTCTCCGTTTCGGTGATTGAAACCCTTCCCAAATCTGTTATTATCATAGAGTTGAGAACCCGCGAGATGGCGCATATCTGGATGCCCCAGTCATTTAAACCGCCCGGGCTGAACCAAGACCACAGAATGCATCATATAGCTACCTGCATATCCCCTCCCACCCTCTTGCTCATTTCCTATTGGTCCCTTACCTCTCCTTCCCTCACCTCTCCCCCGCACATGTCCTCTCCGCTCTTCCCCGAAAACGCCATTCTGATGACGACGGTCGTGCCGTCGAAACGTCAAAACCACATATGTGAGTGTCCTTTCTTTGTGTTTCTGTTTTCAAAATCTACATCTGTGTTTTTATATACTTGTGCGTTGCCGAATAGCGTTCCATTTCGAAGAAATTTTTATATATCTGTGTGTGTGTGTGTTCTTTTTTGGCTAATTATTCAACACTAGTAAACTGGTACCAATACGAGTACCTCGTAATGTTACATTAAAATATAATAAGGACCCTAGGCTAAGTGTTCAGGGCTTATAACTATGAAATGCGACTTGGAATCCCTCTAGCCCTCCACTAACTTAATTCCATCTTTTTATAATCAGAATGTTCTGGTAAGCAGCAAAAGAAGGTTGTAAGATGCAGGTCTTCCTTTCCCCAACGTGTGCATTTCACAAGCCGTTGGGCTTAGTACCAAAAGAAAAGTAGTATCTTCTCTATTGAACCGACTTTTGTATGGAAGACTGGTTTGTCAGTTGGTGAGATCCCTTTCTCAGGGAAAAAGTCGTTTTTCCATTCCATTAAACCTAATCCTCATTTTCTTTCACACATCACCTGCTTAAAGCCAGCTTCCTCGCTGATGATCGAGTCTCTTCGAGGCGAATTTCAATCGTTCATTCTCAACCGCAAGAATGTTCTCTTAGGTCCACGGCCACTTTTCCTCTCATGAAGACGTGCTGCAACTCTTCCGCGGGAGAGAGGGAGGCGGTATGTTGTGGAGGATCATTTTCATGTGGGGGTAAGAATTGGATGAGTCACTAATTGCCAAGGATCACACATGACACCGGCAATACCCGAGAGAGTAATTCGCTGCCTTCTTGTTTTCCGCCGATATCCCTCCCTCCTCTACCGCCTTTTCCCTCTCCTCAACCCCTCTTTCCCTTAAAAACCCTGCCATCTTCCCTTAACAGTGACTCACCTACTGCTCGAGAGCAGTCGAGGAAATTCTTCAAATAATAATCGAATGATGTACAAGGCTGCATGGTCAATCAAGCGCATATAAGCGCTTATCCGTG